>NC_135758.1:46740941-46893441 GCF_052425735.1 Oculina patagonica | reverse complement strand
TAAACAATTTGTCACGGCGTTGGACGCTTTGTTGCAGAAAATAAAATAATATTAGCCGATTATTATTAGCCTAGTGCCTAATCTCCTACGCAGTCTTTGGGCTTGTCACGCAATCTTGACGTGACGAACCCAAACAGCATCTGCGTACCCACCAACTCGAGACATCATAATTTTGTTACACATGACGTTAGTGGATGGTCATTGGCGGAAACTCTTTCCCATGCTACAGAACGTTTAGAGATTTGGCCTAAACAAAATAATAATAAAAAAACATAAATAACCATTAAAAATATGAAGACGTCAAAGTTATGTAATGTTGTTTATGTTTACATAGTGAAACAAGTGTATTCATGTATTCCATGTATTCCATGTACCTACACTGTATCTTAAGATCAGCACAAAATATAAAATGCTCTTGTTCAAGGATAAATGAAAGGGATTGATACACAATGAGTAATTAAACCACAAGATACCAAACAGCCATTAAAACTCTTTCCACCATGTATACCACATTCCCCGACCCCTTACTGACCTAAGCCTGTTAGAATAACTACAACTTTCACAGAAAGTCAGGATAATGCAACTTTTGCTGTGTTATGCTATATATACCAACCCTCCAAGTTAAGACCATTTTAGTCGCCATGGCGACTAAAATTTTGGAGCTGGCGACTCAATTGGAACCAAAGTCGCCAGCCTGGCAACTAAATTTGAGAGAAACGATTGAAAGCGTACGCTAAAATTCTTCACTGGCGACCAAACTTGAGCTGTCACTAAGGGAATAAATTAACTTGGAGGGTTGTATACAGATGTTACCATTTTTATAATTTCTTAAGTTCAATATGCCATGCAAATTCTATGTACAGTAAAATTTTATAGTCATACATGCAGCTGTTACAGCAAATTTGGTACGACTGTTATTGTTCTAAAACTAAGCTAATACGTAATGTAGCCAAAAACAGCATTTGTTAACCAACAACTCAACTTAAAAAATATAGGAAATAAGTGACAAAGCATTGCAGAAAAATTCAAATCCTTTTGCGCTGATTGTTTCTACAGCAGGCTACACAAAAAATTGTTTCAAATCAATTCAGATCAGTTTTTGAGCTTGGTATAATCGGAGCTCACCTTTAACTAACTATTGAAATAGTGATTCGAGTCACTTAAGGACCCATGATTTGACATTTAAATACACTAGGAGGTAGTTATGCATTAACAACATCAAATTGGGGGGATGACAACAAAATAATATTGGCTTTTTCTTTCTAGCATAGAAAGTTCAATAATAATAATTAATGAACTTATATTGCGCAAGTATCAATCAAGGATTTTCACTTGCGCATTACAATATTTATAAAAATTTAAATTACTAAATGGCCCTAAAATTAATAAAAATACTAAAATACATGATAAATGTAAAATTACAATTAATAAAAAATAAAAATTAGCTTAAAAACGCCTTCTCAAACAAATAAGGGAATAAAATGACTTTTTGAGGGAATATTGTTTGTTTGCGCCGGCGTAGTGTCATTTGTGGCCCGAGCGCGAAGCACAAGGGCCACAAATGACACTACAAGGGAGCAAATAAACAATATTCCCGAAAAAAGTCATTTTATTATCATTATTATCAATAAACAAGGCCAAATGACATCCAGATAGGTAACACATTCAGTTTAATGAAGTTAGCATCATGATTTTCAATTCAAATATTATAAACACAAGTACTTCGTCGCAATGAAAATTATACATGATGCTACTGAGGCTTATGTCTTATTGTGTAGTTGCAGTATAAAAGAGCTAGCTGCAGTGTCTCTGAAAATAATGAGGAATGGATTGATTCATGGATAATAATAATTGCCAACTTACATTTTCCGATTGAACTTCGGCGTAAAATTTCTGCAACTGCTTTAGCTAAATTAGCTCGACCGGAGATACACAATTCAAGTGAACGATGTTTCGTTTCTCGCAAGACAAGAAGAAGTTGCTCTCTTTGTCTCTTCGCCTTGTGCATTTGCTTCTAAATCCGATTTTTTGGCTTATTTTGTCCCATTTACAACAAATAGACTTTGATTTTTCCTACTGAACACAATTCGCTTCTCGAAAAACTTTTCGAGACTCTTGCTGTACGCGAACGCACCTGAATGGTTTTCCCGCGTCAGCGACGCTGATTGGTTAAAGTTAATCGGATGATGAACTGAGAACCAATCAGCTGCAGGGCCATTAATGCATTAACAGCCCGCTTGGAGTCATTTGCGGCCCGCAAAGCGCGTGTTTTCAATAGGGCGATTTTCAATTTGGCCGCGTGTATTGATAATAATGAGTCTTAAGATACTTTTTAAAACTATTTACAGATAAAATATTTCTAATAAAAATGGGAAGATCATTCCATAATTTTGGAGCAGCCATATAAAAAGATCTGTCACCCAGGGTAATAAAAGACTTGCAAGGAAAGTTTAAAAGTATTCCATCATTTGACCTTAAGTTATATCTACCACCAGTATCCCTAACAGATATAAGTTCGGTAATGTAAGGCGGAGCGAGACCATGGATTATACATGTAATTAGTGAAGGGGCCTGACCTTTTTTGCTTATTTTGAACCCTTTCTTTGCACCCAATCCTCCAGAACTGCTGCAACATCCATTCGCTCAAGATCTTCTTCCTTCAATAATCCAATGAGATTCCCCACAGTTGCTTCAGGCTTTACAGACCACATTTGAAGAAGTTCATTAGTAGGATTAACGTTATTCTGTTCCAAATTGCGCGTCACGTCTTTGCCATATCCCATTTTTTCTCCAAGCAAACGGAAATCTCTATAGAACATGTGATCTTTTACATTCAGTTTTAAGCAAATTTTACTGTTAATAGTATAAGGAATGTCTATGATATTGGTTGTTAGCCGAGTGCTTCTCACTAGATCTGTACTTGATCTGGTGTCACCAACACAATCGAGTGACACTCCTGCACCATCCGCCTGGTCAAATCCACTCTTTTCCACTTTGCTGAGATCTTTATCCGCAAGGCCTAACTCTTGTGTCCCTCTCTTGATAAAGTCAATGACTTCCTCATAGACTACTCTCTCAGTATCAAAGTGCTCCATTTGTGGCTCTGGGCTCTTCACTTGTTCACTTTCCTCTGTGTGCTCAACACATCTCTTTTGATCCTCTACTAAATGAATGAAAATGAAAACATAATCATGACAGTGAACACTATTGCAAAAAAAGTCTACAAAATAATAAGTGTTGATATGCTAGAAAGGCTTAAGAGTACGCATTGCATGCCTACATGTACGTCATTCAACCGTGATACTGTGCGGTCGTAGTTGGACCATGTGCTTGATGTAATATGGTGAATGTTGTTCATAAACCGTTTTGTTTAAGTTTATTCTTTGCCTTCGAATTCTCCCCCCTCGAAGAAATCAACAATAAGGGTTTGTATAGGGAGTATTTTCCAAGAGGTACGTAATTAAAAAAACAGTTTTAACACTTTGTTAATAAAAAGCTCTGCTGCCAGTGGGAAAAGGAAGGAGAAGCCACGAGCCAAGCGGCCCACACTGCCGGAGCTTATCCCAGGTTTCCATAGCATTAAGCGGCTAGGAATATTTCTACTCCTCCCTGAATGGGATGCTAGTCCATTGCAGGGTTCTCCCGAGCACTGTGTCACCAGTACCCATTTATACACCTGGGTGGAGAGAGGCACTATGAGAGTAAAGTGTCTTGCCCAAGAACACAACACAAGTGACCCCGGCCTGGGCTCGAACTCGGACCGCTCGATCCAGAGTCCGGTGCACTAACCATTAGGCCCTGCGCCTCCCAGTGCTGCCAGTGGTGTAGCTAAAATCTTCCAACCACCAAAAGCCAATATCCATTAATTACCTAAAAAACTTATAGAGAAATATTTGACTTTAGAGACAACCTACCCTGTTTGTTGGGGAACATCATGATCATTTTGTCAACAAGATCACTACACTGGGCTTTCCAGCTGAATCTTTCCATGTATTCTCTGCGTAGCTGTTTTGCCTCTAAAGACTGACTTCTTCCCCCCCCCTTTGCTCTGACCTGCGCTATCCTGTCAGTCCACATCTGGGGATCATCTGAATCCACAATGTGTTTTTTTCCAGACGGCCACTTCTTTATCGCCATACCAAGTCCACTGTTCCCACTGACAAGAACGGGTAGGTCGGCAGAAATAGCACGGAGACTGCTTGTTCCAAAACCCTCTGTTCTTGAAGGCATGATCATAAGATTTACTTCACACAGTAACTTTCTCCAGTTTTCCAAGTTACTGTGGAAAGGTCGGACAGTGAACTGATGTAACTTGAGACCTTCACTGAGGAGGCAGTTTCTGAGGGCTTCTACATCATCAGAGAGCGTGACAATAAATATGAGATGATATGATGTGTCTTGCAACAGTGAGATTGCTTTAGCAGCAATGTCACATCCTTTCACTTTGAAATACTTATCTAGATATGTAGCACTGATACACATTCGGAAAACGTACATCAATTAATTCCTGGATAATTCCAGGAGTTAAATCAATGACATCCTTGTGCTTTCCACAATAGCGCAGCGCAGATCTGAAAGCATCAGCTACTTTAGGGCCAATTGCAATCACAATGTCTGCCTGTTGGCACAACGCTAGTTGAACTTGATGCTCGGAGTCTGGCTCAGTTGAACGTGGGCCAGAAGCTTCCTTGTCCATATATTTCTCCAATTCTTCACTGATTGTATGTAGAACATGAAGCCACTTACATTTCTTGGACTCTTGAACAACCTGCGCCTGTCGACCGAGAGGTCACGCCCATAGGAGTGTATGATGAGAACATCAATATCAAGACTGTCAGGTGGAAAAGCCAACAGTTCCTTTGGTGAATAACCAATTAGCTTTTTGGCATCAACAAGTTCAATATTTAACTCTTTGGCCTGTTCTTTCTGCTCCTGAGGGCTGCTTGGCACAAGTCCACTGACCTTCACTCTTGGGTCCTTTGCAAGTTCAATGATTAACTGGCCATTTACTGTCGTGTTCCAACCCACAGCATTTGTAGCTAGTGTTATGTTCAATCTGTGTTCATCTGGAGAAAACCCTGAGTATTCAAATATAAAGTCAAAATAAATAAACAGAGGCTGGAAAACCTCTGGTCTTCATTCCATTCCTTTGCAAATACAACATTGAAATCTGACATGAAATCTGGATTCCACTAAACTTCCAAACCTCATTTGTTGCAATCATATTACAGCAAGGCGCCCAAAAGTGTAACCATCTTTAATTTATTCACATTCTTTTGTGCAGATTTAATCCAATCAGAATTTAACTGCAAGCTATCCACGGCTTTTGATTAGATTAAATCTGCACGAAAGAATGTGAATAAATTAAAAGTGGTCACACTTTTGGGCGCCTTGCTGTAAACAGCCTTGCCGGAAACCTCTGGCATCTAAGGGCCTGTTTACAAGCAAGGTAGGGTAAGAGGGTAACCCTAGTGCTAGGGTTACCCTAGCAGGAGGGTTACCCTAGCGCTCCCACATTTCTTCTTTTTTCATCAACGTGTTTACAAGGCAGCTAGGGTTACCCGTGCCAGGGTAAGCGTAAGCGTCTTGTAAACGGTCTGCTAGGGATAACTCGCCCGGGACAACTTTATTTTGGCTCCAAGAAGCTAAATATTTTTAAAGATACCGACAAAAACAGCGAATTGTGACCAAGAAACATTGTGTTCATTCACAATTTTTGCACTGGAACAGAATTATTTTCGAATAGCAGCTTCCTACAACAAAATTTTACAAGGTTAACTGAAGCGTAACCGGTGTAAGTCGACCCGGGTAGTAGGGTTACCCTACCTGCGAATTTTTGCTTGTAAACTCGGGCTATCTTCTAACCCTCTTGCTAGGGTAACCCTAGCACTATAGGGTTACCCTACCTGCTTGTAAACAGGCCCTAAACAGCAGTCTAGCTATCACGCAAATAAATGATTTTATGAACGACGAACGAACTCGTTCTGCAAATACATATAAACTATAACAAAATTCTGCAAATTGCTGCTAGATTTTTAATATCTGAAATATCCTACAGCCTCCTTACAATCAGACTGTTTGCAAAACGGAAGACTAAGTACTGAACGAATAACAAGCAAACTTCGATTTGAAATTCATTTTGACGCGGGCAAACGCGCGCGCTTCACAGAAATACAACGCGACAATTTTTACTCCTTTCTGCATCCAGAATTCTGTAGTTTAATGCAGATGACATACCTATAAGTGCACTTCCAAGGTAATCCTAGGTTAACCGGTAAGCATTTCTCCTTTTCACTTTTTGATTTCTGATCGTATACACTGCTTCATTGTTTAGCCGTTTCAATTTCGATTTCAGTTCGATCGGGTTTGCCTTGCATTCAGTGACACATTTATTGGCATAAAATTTGCAAAGAGAAGCAAGCAGCATGAACATATCGTTCATTCATGAACCTCACCTTTCTCTCCTGCTGACAAATTTTCCTTTTCGGTTTCCATTTCTGTCTTATTCTCGCTTCTGCAATCATTACAGCTCTGCGCGCGTGTACGTCACCCCCCGGATTCTCCCGGTTTCTCTTTCGCGGAAAATAAGGAAGTGAAGGATGAAGCGGAAGAAGCGGAAGTGAAAGATGATACAGCTAGTCCCAGTGCCTTATCGTCAAACTCCAGTGAATATTCTTGGACATTCTGTGTAGAGTGTAGACGCTTGCAGACTGCTTTTTGCTGCACAGTCAAGTTTAAGTGGATTTTTCCCTTGTTTTAACGCTATTTCAATACAAAATGGATTCAGGCAACCAAGGTGAGATAAAAGTATAAGCGTTTTATCATTGATGAAGTACTAGTATAAAAAGCTGGACTGTTTTTTGTCGGATCGCACAGAAGCTCACAGAGCCTTTCGTAGTAGTTTTGTCAGTCCGAGGGTGAATTATGTCCGCCCTTTGCACAAAGCAATATCATAAGGCCTCTTTTTTGTTTATATCTAAACATTTCGTAATTTGACAGTGGTTTTGATTAGATTAAAAAAGGAACTTGTAGGCTGGAAGCAGAGCTAGCGCGCACTGTTTGCAACGTCCCAAAATTTTGATTCGTCAGCACTTTCGATTTGCGCGCGGGCGGAAGTCAAAGACATGTATCATTTTAAGGTATTTTCGATATGGTTCATCATGATCATGTAATGAGAGATGGTTAATTGACCTTAACTAATAAATGTTGCTAAAAAGTATGGACATGGCTAGCTGACGTAGATGTCATCTATCAGGGGGACCCCTGGACATGGGGTGGTGGGGGGGGGGGGTATATTCCCTTGATTCCTTTAATTTTTGCATTTTTTCCATGCTCCCCATAAATGAATTCAATAAGGCCCCTTAAATTTTCCATGCCAAGTCCCTGTTAATAGTTAAAGATATATACATTCCTTGTTCCTTCGAGATAATCCAATAAGGCCATTGTTCCTTTGAAATAAAGATGGGTGCAGTTTTCCTTGCTTCCAAAAACTCATGGGAGGATGTCATGACTGTATGGGTCCTTATTACAGAATGATTTTTTTGCTAGAACTTGGGGGGGGGGGATGTTGTAAGGACATATAGAAATTCATTTCTCTATGATTTGTTTTTGTTTAGTGGAGGGGGACAGGGGGGCGGGAAACCGGGAGAAAAGGGGCGGGAAGCAGGAGAAAAGAGGGTGGGAAGCGGGATTCCTAAGGTGGCAGGAACTGGGAGAAAACAAGTAAAATTTCGCAACATTTCGCTATATTTCACAATAGACATGGGACAAAGAGATGGGAACTACCACAGAAAGGGGCGGGAAGCGGGAGGTTAAAGGTACGGGAAGCGGGAAGTTCGGACCCCCCTGTCCCCACCCACTGTTTATGTATTGTCAAATGCAAATTATTTATTCTCAGCAGATGAACGGAAATTGAACATCACTTTGGCTTCAAGTAATGAGGGCTGGGACAAGGCTGTGAATGGTCAGTTGCTGCTTGAACTTGCCAGCAACTCAAGAGTGAAAGTGAGTGGATTTGTACCAAAAAGCACTCAGCAGCAGAGAGAAGACGCTAAGAAGTTAGGCATTGAACTTGTCGATGCAAAGGATCTCCCTGGTCATTCACAGTCAGATCTGCTGGCTTATCCACCTGACAGTCTTGATATTGACATCCTGATGATACACTCTTATGGACGAGATGTGGGGAAACAGGCACAAATTATCAAGGAGACCAAGAAATGCAAGTGGCTTCATGTTCTGCACACTGTGAGCGAGGAGCTTGTGAAATTTGCAGCTGAGCACGAATCTGAGCATGAAATTCAGCTTGCGCTTTGCCAACAGGCTGATATTGTGATTGCAATTGGTCCTAAAGTAGCAGAAGCCTACAGAGCTGCTCTGCACTCCAGTGGAAAGGAAAAAGATGTCATTGACCTCACACCTGGAATTTTTCACAACTTCATTGGTGTTCGGCCATCGCAAGTGGATGGAGAAAAATTTCGTGTGTTGATCAGTGGATCATCAAAATATTTCAAAGTCAAGGGATGTGATATCGCTGCTAAAGCCATCAAATTGCTGAACGAACCGTCCTTCCACCTCATTTTTGTTGTGAAGCCCAGTGAAAATGCTGCAGAGATAACTCAAGCCTTACTCAGCGAGGGAATTGATTCTAACCAACTCACTGTGAAAGTTTCAAAGAGCAGTGAAGATTGGACCAAGCTGCTGTGTGAGGTAGACCTTGTCATTAAGCCCTCCAGGACAGAAGGTTTTGGAATCAGTGGTCTCCGTGCCATATCTGCAGACCTTCCTGTTCTTGTCGGTGGTAATATTGGCCTTGGAGTGGCCCTGAAGAAGCTGCCGTCTGGAGCAAACCATGTTGTGGAGTCTGATGAGCCTCAGGTCTGGGCAGACAAGATAAAGGAGGTCAGAGCAAAGGACCCCAAAGCACGCAGCTCAGAAGCTGAGGCACTGAGAAAGGAATACACTGATCAGTTCAACTGGAAGGACCAGTGTGACAACCTAGTTGAAAAAATGTTTAGTATGATTCCTACTAAACATGGCATTTAATCAGTTTGAAAAGGATACTTTATCACAACAGACATTAACAGTCTGTTTCAAATAATCATTTAATTTGTTGTATTTTTTTTAGGATTATAAATTTTTATAGATTTTATAGGTTCTGACATTTTAATTATATATAGTGCTGGACATAGTCAGCTGCAAATTGAAGTGTAGTAATCTTTCAAAGATCATCACAGTTTTCTTTTCCTAACAGAGTGGAAAAGACTTTAATCTGAGAGAGTATACCTAACAAAAGAAAATTAATGAAGGTAGTTGGTAAACGGACATGCACAAATGATCTCCTCACAGAGAGGCTTCGGATCCCCAACCCCTCCCCCCCCCCCAAAAAAAAAAAAAAAAAAAAAACTCAGATGGCTGCTGCATGTAGCTCTATGGTGATCCAAGTGGTCTAAATTGTTTGGGTTTCAAATGCATATTCACATGCAAGTAACAAACCAGTGACACTACACAGATATACACATGTAAAGTTGTGTCATCAACATCAAACGTGTAATCCAAATTATCACAGTCATCTTTCTGAATGGGAAGAGATTGAACATGCAGGGTATGCAAAGAAACTGTCTGTGTAAACAGACTGAAGAGTGTGGCTTGGAGACCAGTTGGTCAAAATTATCTTAATTGTCACCAGAAGGAAAAAAGTCTCCGGGTCAAAACAGTTGAATGTTCCTCTAGTAGTACTTGTCTGATTATACATGTATGTAGGTAGCAGTTGTTAATTTGTAGTAAGTTTTTTTAGTGATAATTTAAGCTTTCACATCTGGCAAGTAGCTGCAAAAAATTACCAGCTTGTGGGCATAAAGAGTTCTTGCACATGTTATTTTTAGGCTGTACTGTCTAGTTTTAGTTCAACAGAGAATAAGTAAAGGCAAGTCTGCCACCCCCCCCCCCCCCAGAGATCTAGTGTATTTGTTAGGCTAAAAGCCATTTTGATGCTGACGACTTAAACTATTAGTCAGAGTTAATCAGTTGTAACAGTAACATTTTGATGTAGATATAGCCAAATCCAGTGAGAGTTATAAATTAACAAAGGTTAATTTAACTGAGTCATGAAGGGTATACAGTTGATAATATTTTATAGCAACTGAAAGATGATGCATGCATGAAGCAAAAATTGAGAAAACAGACATGGCTAATATACATTTCTGTATACTCTTAACAGTTTTTCCCTTTAGCCCAGTCTTTGAACCTGACGTAACTGACATTAGTCAGTTCACTTGGTGTTTGATTAGGTTATCAGACAACAAAATATGTCTTTTATATTGAGTTATGCTTTTATGTTTGTTCACTGAACCACATAAGAAAGAACAGATGTATGCGGGTAAATAAAAATATTTTATGATTTGTGAAGTTATCATTTCTTGATGTGAACTACAATAGCTTGGGGAGAAATGGTACCATTGTGAGGTGAATTGCTTAGCAATTTTTTAATTAAAAAAAGTTTGTTTCTAATGACAAAAATTCTGGCCCCAGTTGTTCAAAGAATGGTTAACCCTATCTACTGGATAAATCACTGTCCAGCAGATAACTTAGTTTGTTTTGTGACACTTTGCTCTTAGGCAAGACACTTGACTCTCAGTGCCTTTTCCACCCAGGTGTATAAATGGGTACCAGCAAAATAATGGTGGGGGTTACCCTACGATGGACTAGCATTTGGGGGCCGCTTTTTTTTTTTTTGGTTTTTTTTTTTTTTTTTTATTTTAGGGTTTTTTTCTTTAAAATAAATTTTAAAAAAAAAAACAAAAATTATTGTATAAAAAAAAAAGCTTTTATTATTATTATTATTATCCCAGCCAGGGGGAAATCATTCAAACATGCTTATTGTCAACTTGAAGTGATTCCGTCGTCACTGAGCTAAGTGATGATTGTTTGATTAATTGGCGATGAAGGTTATGTTTCTTTAACGCCTTATGCTGATTTATGACAAACCTCTGTTAAGCAGACACTTACCATTTCCCCGAGGGTGGCAGCTTATATTAATCAATTGGGGTTCAACTGTATTTACAAATTTACCACATCACTAACAAAATGATAATTTAATTTTTCCACATATTTTAGCATTTTTATTGAGTTTTCAACACTAAGTAACTAAATTAATATATATAAATCACATATAACTATAAATATAAATCACATTTTATTTGAAAGCATCTGTTGTTCAAATTTATGTTTTGTTTAAAATTTTCCAAAACAGTTTGATATTTATCAAAAGCAAAATAAAAATAACAATGGTTTGAAAAATACCAAAAATAAATTTGAATGACAACATACTTCACTAACAACTAATATATGGGCAGTGTAAGCTAATTAAGCTTGCTCTAGTCACAGGGCACACATACAAGCGGTGTGACTGTTTGTATGTTCGAAATATAAAGAAATGTATGGGGATTTTTAAATGTATTTAGAGTAATGTCTAGATGTTAACGGTCAAGATAACCATAAACTTACCCCAGCTGATGTCTTTTGTCGTTACTGAACCTCGGAATGCCGAATTTGAGCGATTTGGAGGGTTTTGCATTGACTGTTACTTCACGTTATAACGTACAGTAGACTACATCGCAAAAACCCTCAAGGACAAAAAGCTACAAGGACAACAAAGCACAAGGATTAAGGTAAATTTACATTTATTTTGAGCATAAATATTACTCGCTACAGTTCATGCTTATAGAAACGATCGAAAGTTTCCCATACATTCCTTTATAAATTTGAAACATCAACAATCGCTCCATTTGTGTGGGCCCCCTGTGCTGTAGTCTATTGTATCTTAACTCTTAGCAGAATCTTAACTACTGATAATGCGCTAATTTAGTACCAGAAGTGAGCATGGCTAATTTCCCTAAAACTAACAAAGCTGTTTAGTGTTAATACAATGAAGCATGCAGCTTGACACAGCCTTGGATAAAATAAATTCTACTAGGAGTTAGATTCTAATTTTTACACTTTCTCCAACTCATTACTATGTAATGAAGTTACACTCAAACGGCCGGTCACGGACAGTCCGGCCACGTCGGACGTTCGCGGTCGCCGGTCCTCCGCTCCCCGCTTCGCCCGCCTCCGACGAGACGGTCCGCTCCGTGGCGGGCCCCTCCGCTGACCCGCACACACGCCTCACGCTCGCGGCCCGGCACTCGGGACCCCCGCGCCCCCCCGCTCGCCCCCCCCCCCCCTTCCGCACCCCTCGCCTCGGGCCTCGCCTCGCCCCCCCCCCCCCCCGCCCCCCGGGCCCCCGCCCGCTCCCCCCCCCTCCCCCGGGCCCCCCGCGGGCGGGCTCGCCCCGCCCCCCCCCCGCCCCCCCCCCCCGCGGCGCCCCCTCCCCCCGCCGTATAAAACTGGCTTATAGTTGTCACGTTGGTGATTCTTTCCTGTGTTAAAAATAATATTCCACAATTAACACATGAAAAGCACCTCAGTAAAAAGCTCTGTTAACAACCAACTTGATATAATGTCATAATTAATAATTTTGAAACTTGTACATACATGTACCTCTCTCTATATTCATTTTATACTCCTATGAGTTTTAATTACATTTAATTATTTTACCATGGGATAATCAACCAACACTTGTAACTGTATATTATAGGTTATTTAAACAAGAAATGAACTAGTAACTATAACAGTGCTATTTTTCTTTAGTTTCTTAGTTTTTTAGTTTTCCTGCCCCCACCCCCCCCACCCCACTAGTTACGACCCTGTTCCCACTCTAGATGTGAGTAAAAGTCTAGCCTGGAGCAGGACGGCTGTACACAGGCTAATAAAAGTCTTGTAACATGACTAGGTGCCAAAGGTTGACTTTTAATAAGTCTTTTGCCTTGGTTGTCAAAAACATGGACAAAAATTAACCATCCAGTGATTAATTCCTAAACTAAAACAAAATCAAACTGACTAGCAAATCATGATTAGAAAAATAAAATAAATAAAGCAAAATGTTAGAGCTGCTTGACTGAAGGGCAAGCTGCTGGATTTTAATTTTTTAAGCCCCGGTAGAACAAAGTTGTTAGGAATATATTTTGTAATCGAATCACTGTGTACCAGTATCTTGCTGCAACAACAACAACAAAGCCTTGCTTTATAGTTGACTTATGTACAGTGGAATTCCAAGTTTTTGAACTGTTATAAAGGGAAACAAAATTGTCTTGAATAATCAGGTAGTTTATGAAATCGGGGGTAAGAGGCAGATCTAGGTAAGGGGCCCGGGCCCCACCTTATTTTTAGAACAAATAGAGGAGCAAAGGGCTGAGAAAAATTATTTTCAGTGGACCCCCGCTTATTCTAGGGTCTGGATGATCACCCCCCCCCCCCCAACCTATCTGAGAGTCTGATTCCGCCACAGTAAAATTACGTGTTCAATTGAGGGAAGAGGAACAGCTCTCGCTTCGAGTTATCAGCAGTTTATCCAAAAATCAAGTGTTCAAGAAATTGGGATTCTAATGTATATCATTTATGCAAATACTGTGTAACAGTACAACTCTTGAATTGGTTGGTTTACTACCGTGTATATAAACTGACACAAAATACAACTTTCGTTTCTGAAACTATTTGAAAACAGTCTTTGGTACTAAATGTTTAATTATATGAGCTCTCATTCACCCAGTCTTCAAGTACCTTTGCTACATCCATTCTCTCCAGGTCTTCACCCTTCAACAATTCAATCAGGTTCCCCACTGTTGCTTGACTCTTTGATGACCACGTCTTCAGTATTTCATCAGTGGGATTCGGCATCTGTTCAATGCAGCGTATCCAATCACGGTCGAATCCAACTTTCTCAGCAAGCATCCTGAAGTCATCAAATTTCAAATCTCGTTTGATGTTCAACATCATGCACACTCTGCGATGTATTGCGAGGGGTAAATTTGCTAGCACAGTTGAGAGGCGAGTGTTTACCTGCGCAGTGTTCAGTGGTACTCCCCTATCTACCACATCACATCCGCTGGGGAACAGGCTCATCTCTTCAATGCCTGTCTTGACAACCTCTTGGTCTCTCACATGAGATCTTCCATCCACGTTATCGGCATTCACCTTCATTGACTGTAGTCTGTTTTCAGCCTCATCAATGTCACATTGGCACTCCACAGCTTCCTTTAGGTGCTCTATAACAGAAAACAAAGCTTGCTGTCATGTTTAACATGGAGGATAACATAACAAGGTTGGGTAGGCACATGGTATGCTTTCACTCTTAGGTGGTAGGTGGTATGGTCAAGTGGTTTTAAGTAGGAGTGCCACAAACTGAAATAATTTATTGTTTTCAGCTGTCCTGAGCTCTACTCCTTGGATGCACTATAGCCATTTCAGTTTAAATTGTTCTGTTTTCAAATATATATATATATAAAATTTATTTGCAAAACTAATTTGTTCACTTACAGAGCACACAATTACCACTGCCTTGTCAGCAGTGCTAAAACCACCAGCACATATTAAAGTAACAAAAAATGACATTGATTAAACATATATACCAGATTTGGTTGGAACCATTGTAAACATTGTCTCCACCAATCTGTCGCACTGGTCCTTCCAGCTGAATTGCTTCACATATTCCTTTCTGAGTTTCTCTGACTCTAAGCAGCGTGCTTTGGGTTCCATTGCTCTGACCTCCTTTATCTTGTCTGCCCAGACTTGAGGGTCATCGGACTCAACCACATGCTGCCCACCAGAGGGTAGCTTCTTCAGGACTATACCAAGCCCGCAATTTCCACTGACAAGAATGGGAAGGTCTGCAGAAATGGCACGGAGACCACTCATTCCAAAACCCTCTGTCCTTGATGGCTTGATGACAAGATCTACTTCACAAAGTAACCTGCGCCAATAGTCGGTGCCACCAGAACCTTTTCTCACGGTCAGTTGATTCAAATTAATTCCCTCTTTGAGTAAGGCTTTCTCTAACTCAGCTACATTATCATTTGGCTGTCCAACAAATATAAGATGACAGGATGGGTCTTGCACAAGGTTTATCGCTTTGGCAGCAATATCACTTCCTTTTACTTTGAAATACTTGGACGATCCACTGATCAGCACACGGAACTTCTCACCTGCATTTCCAATCATCTGGCGCACACCAAGAAATTCTTCAGTGATTCCAGGTGTCAAGTCAATCACATTCCTATCTTTACCACAGAACCGCAGAGCAGATTTGTAAGCCTCTGCTACTTTGGGACCAATAGCAATCACGAGATCAGCCCTTTCACACAACGTTGTCTGAAGTTCATGTTCAGACTCTTGGACTACTGCACTTGATGCTGATTTCTCTAAAAACTTTTCAAGTTCTTCACTGATAGTGTGCACGACATGGACCCACTTGCATTTCTTTGTTTCCCTGATAATTTGCGCTTGTCGCCCAAGGTCACGCCCATAAGAGTGTATGATGAGAATATCAATATCAAGACTGTCAGGTGGATAAGCCAGGAGCTCCACAGGTGAATAACCAGGAAGATCTTTTGCATCGACAAGTTCAATGTTTAAATTCCTAGCATGTTCTTTTTGTTGTGGGGTGTACTTGGGTACAAATCCAAACAGTTTTACTCTGGTATCCTGGGCAAGTTCAATCAGTAATTGTCCATTCACAGCTTTGTTCCAGCCGTTTGCATCTGATGCCAATGTAATGTTTAGTCTCGCTGCATCTTGTAACCTCTTTCCTGAAGAAAGATCAGTTAATCACTTAAAATCCTCCAGTGTTTAAATTTTACACAAAGCTAATGCACAATTAGAGCAGTTTTCAATTGAGTGTCATAAAACCAAAACCAAAGTAATCACTCTGGCCGATCACAATGGACACGGACAATCCAGTTTATAACTCGAAGAGCAAAGAGCTTGAAGCAAATACATGTAGTTGGCGCAAAGCGTGGGAAAATGATTGGTTTTTGTTTTACTTCTGATTTGTTGACAAAGTGGCACAGGTTTTTAAACCAATCACTAATCAATGCAAAGCAAAACCAAAGCAAATGCGAATTACTTTCGACACTTAAGTGAAAACCGCTCTTAGCATACATTGTACATGCATGTGTAGTTCAAAATCAGATGTGAGATGAAGCTATAAGCCCCAAGAGTAACAATTGTAAATTTCTGTTAATTTTATTGGTTTTATTATTTAGATATTACTTGTATTTTGATATTAACTCTAAAAAGGTATTGTTCTTCAGGATGTGCTTTTATATTTTGCTGCATAGTACACTGTTATATGAACATTGGTACACATCACACAAGCAAGTTAAATTACGTTCTCATTGCGCGCATTTTGAAATGCAATTACTGTATTTTATCACTGAACAAAAACAAATTAAAATCTACATGTTGTGCATGTTCTGTCATAGAAAACATAACCAGGTACGGAAGGATGAATCTAATTTAACAAATCAACCATATAAAAGACAGAATATTATAAATTTAATAAGAATAGATTAAGATTAACTACTTCCGCGTAATCGAGCAAAACATAAGCCCAAATGGAACGAAGAATCGACGTTCGAACGATTATTGTTAACAATGCATGTTTTAAATATGCGACACTTTAAGGCTTTCTTGGATTATTTTATACTAATATTGTGATTCTTCAGTTTTACAGTAAGGTAATGATGTGGGTACTAGCTAATTCTTCCACGAAAACTTAAGCTTAAGCTTATATGCCAACGTACGCAAGAGCGGTTTCTGTATTTTATTTAGAGACACTACAAACCTAGCCAAGGTAAAGATCCAGGCAAGCTATCGCACTAAATTTAAAACACTAACTTACCACTGAAGTCATTTTCATTTTCGACCTCCCTAGATGGAGATTTGAGGCCAAGCTTCCCTAAACTTTCGCTTTCCGACGCACTGTCAGGAAAGCGAGACGCCATTTTCGTGCTGGCCTGCAAGCGAGGTCCCGCGCGAGTTGACAGTACGGAGAGTACGGAAGGGTGGAGGCAGGATGGAGGGTGGGGAGAGACAGGCACAGGGAGGGGAGGAGGGGGTAAGTCCCCATGGCCAAAAGAAGCACTTTCGCCGCTTTTTGCCACATTCCTCCTTCTCTCTGTGCCTTCTGTTAAGGGCAAGTAATTAAGGCTACGGCTGTATGTCTCGGGCTGTATGCACGCTCCTGTACCCTACCAAAAACCACAAACCCTAGGGTTTAAAAGCGTTTTTCCTATGGGTGGAGGGTGACAAAATTAAACCACTAGTAAATTTGGTTTAAAATGTTGTCGAACTCGGCTAATCTAACCGCCACCAGGCCACCAAAATTATCATTAATTGGCTGGGTAGTATTGAAGGAAACCTAAAAGGAAAACGAGTGACTGAGCTACCGGCCAAACGAAAGAAGCAGGGTTTATATAGGTCTGCAATGCGTCAAGACTTGGTTCTCAATCTGATCAAAAGGATCGTGGCCTGTGGGGACGAGTATGCAGTCACTAGAATTTAAGATGTACCTTTCTTGGTTGAGCTTATTTTAGCAACATCTGAATTCGTTCGTTCGTTTTTTTTGTTTGTTTGGGACAGTGAAACTTGTCGTGCGTTTTCCATTCGTGAAACTCTTAGCATCTCACTATGTCGCAATTCCTTTTTGAAGTCTGACTTCATTGCTAAAGCTAATCTATGGAAGCGGTGCTCAATGGTTATTTTCATCTTCATTAACTTTCATTTTCTTTGTTACATTTGTCAAAGATCATAACGGACAACATCTGCCTGAGTTAAATGAAGTATCCTCCAAAAAGACACAAAACAATTAATGTTACTAGCGCAAAAATTTTGGGCTGGTAATGCTATTTAGAAGTTATCCAGTAAGCTGGTAAAAACAAAAATCGATCTATCTTCTAGACGCGTCATCTGTATTGCATGCGTTAACAACTGAACGCTGCCTCGTCCCCAGGCGCCGATTGGCCGGACGTTGAGGCGGTAAGGCGGGAAAACAGGGAGCGCGGGGATTGATGGTTAGGGAGCGAGCCGCGGAGCGGCGTCCGCTTCCCCGTCCGCATCAGGCCCAGAACGCCAAGCGAACCGTGCACGTCAGTCCCACAACACCAAGCGAACCGTGCACGACCAAGGACGAGGATGCCTGGGGACGAGGCAGAACTGAACGTGCAATATTGCCTGTGGCGGCCTTGACTTCTCCGCCTCCCGGAAACACTTAAATGAAACTCTGTGTAAAGTGACTGACATTTCTAAATTCGTTTAATTCCTCCATTTCTGACGCAAGAACCTTTATCCCAAGTACTGACAATAGTTTGTCATTAACAAAAAAACACTTTTTATCATCATGTCAGGTGGAAATGTTTTTTAACTTATCTACTTGTCCGAAATCTGCAGACGAGCTCCCGGTATCTGTTTTACCAAAGGTCTAAAAGAGATATACACTTTTGATTTGACTATTTTACTGGCTAACTTTTTTACACTAGCGCAAAATTATTGCCGTTCAGTCATGATCAGTAACATTTATTTGTTTCGTGTCTATTTGGAGGATGAGCGAAACAATGAAAATGAAAGCTAATGAGGATCAAAATGACTAATGAACACCGCTTTAATTGATTAGCTGTAGGGATGAAGCCAGACAAGGAAAAGTGTGAAGCAATACATGTAATCACGACATAACTGATGCAAAAAGCCAGCGAAACGATTTAATGTTTAGTGAGTTGGGTTTTATAAAATTTGTTAATCTACAACAGTAACTGTGACTGAAAATCCATTTCGGTTAAATTTATGGTCATACAAATTGTAGTTCGCCAGCTGCTTCCGTGTAAAAAATCATTTAAAAGCAACATATAAAACAAAAACATGACGCCAATTAGTGGCAAATTAGTTATTCTCGCTCTTAAGTTGGTAAGTGAAACGTTGTCACTCTGCACAGCTTTAAAGTTCATCGTAAAGTGATTTCCTTATTGTTTTCAGTGTGTATTGCAGCGTACGACCAATAAAAAACGCTGTCAAGGGCAACATCTAGAGTTATTTTTGGCAACAATGTTATTCCTTTTAATGATAAAGTGTGGTATTCACAGTAAGAAACATTTCTTTGCTAATGGCTCTTTCAAACAGCGGCCACAAAGTGTAGTTAATGGACGAAAATTGTTAATAAAAGGAAATGAAAGTCATTTGTCTTAAAGCAGCTAAAGGGTCGCCACAGAAAATTTCATTTGCAGACACGAACTTAGTTGGGAAAGGTCGAACTCGAGATGAACTTCAGCAACACTACACCAACACTCTCATCCGCATTTCCAGACTGTTCCGCTAACCCACTGCTTTGGAATGAAGAATATCTGGTGGAAAAAATCCTTTTCATATTATTGGCCATAGTACTCAACATTGCAAGCTGTCCCTTCACCGTCTTGACGAACGTGTTGGTGATTGTGGCGGTAAAAACAAGACACGATTTACAGACCATGCACAACGCTCTGCTGGCCTGTTTGGTGGGAACAGACCTTTTGGTGGAAGTCGTGGTTCAACCAAGCTTCATAGTGGCTGAAATTTTCGTCTTGAATGGTTTGTCGCCCGCTGATTACTGCCGCTACTTTCCTGTTGCTTTCAGAGCTTTCTTCATTCCTTTTTCAGCATCACTGTTCCATTTAGCTTTAAATTTACTCAGTGCAGAGCGGTACGTGGCAATGAAGTTCGCCTTAAGACACGCAGACATTGTAACCACAACTCGCATAAAATCAGCCGTTATTTTTGTTTGGCTCTTTTCAATTGGTTCTGCCATTTCTTCCTTTAGTGATTTAGACATTTTAAAAAACATTGTTGTCATGACCTATTTTATATTTCGTGTCTTTGCCCTTGTAATAATTGTGAACTGCCACATTTCTGTGTATGTAGGGGCACGAAAAACAGATTCAAGCTGAGCAAGTTTCACCCGAAGCTGCTGCCAAGTTTTTGAAGGAGAAAAAAGCTTTCAGAACGACAACTATTATTATCGGTGTTTTGTTAATGTGTTACTTTCCTTTATTTATGCCTAGTATGATGAAAAAGTTGTTATCCAGTGGCTATTTGATGAATCTCATAACTTTAGCACAACCAGTTTTTGTGTCAGTTGCTTTGCCCAATTCACTGTGTAATCCACTGATTTATTGCTGTAGGAGCAGACTGTTTAGACAAGCATTTAAAGAATTGCTTTAGAAAAGCAAATGTATAGATAACTGAAACGAATGTATATATATATTTGTGAAATAACTACAGTGTGAGCAAAATGATGTAACATGTAAAGAAAATTGTAAATGCCGCCGTTTTGAGAATGCTAGTTGCATTTCAGGCAAACAAATGTACATGTATATATCAAATTATATGACGGCTAAAACTGCTTAAAATTCGTTTACATCTTGCGCAATTACGCCTTAATTGCAATAAATATAACATGCTTAGCCATGCAATCTCCTAAATGGAAATCAAGGGGGTTGGTTTAAGGCGAGCGATAAAAATTATCCGTCAATGAATTTCTTGCAACAACCAGTGACAACAGGGGTGCTGGAGGAAGCGCAGCTCCCCGTTCTTATAAACATCTGCCGCGCCGATTTTGCCGCCCGGTTTACTTCGCCTCAACTCCACTCACTCCACCTAGGAAACCGCCACCCCACTCAACCCCAACCCAACTGGCTTAGTTTCAGGGCCCAGTAAAGGTGGATAACGCCATCCACCTTATAAATCGCTATCCAGTGGATAAGTGTTAACAAAACATTTTACGTTATCGATATCCACCCTTTGAAAAACTGTCCCAGTGCTCTCGCTGTTCTTCTTTCCGCATTCAACGATCTGAGAGAATAGAGAAGCTGTGTCGGGTTGATATACAGAATCAAGAAAAAACAAATGCAGAATAAATCATATCTGCGAACTACTTAGGTCAGTTAAAAAGGGAAAAAGTTGGTACGTTTTCACTGCATAAGTTAACTGGTGTTCAAAGTATCAATTAATAAACTCGTATTCAGAAATGCCTCTGTAATAGGCCTTATTCACGATAGCCGAAATCTTTCTTTTCCCTTTAAAATGCAAATTAGGCACGTGATTTTTGAGGGTCAAACAAGCCTACATGACAAATTTCAGCAGGTTTCTTATTATATCTTATAACGTTTTTTTCATCCGATACTTTGGTTTCAGTCTTGTGGTAAAAATATTCTAAGTTTTACGCATTTTCGGCGCTCTCAGAAAAATAAAACGGCTTGCGTAATAAATAAGTCAAGTTATCGAGCAACTTATTCAAACTAACCTTATAATGAAAGCATTATTTTAAAAATGACTTGGCACTCATATGTTATTTTGGCGTGGATAGTTGACCATTTCGACAAACCGATTTCCCGAAAAACGGCACATTTAAATGTTTGCCCCTTGGAAGAACGAGGCTAATTTGCATTGGAGAAGTCTGATCCATTTCCTTCAAAAAATGGAGGCGATGTCTGTTAAAAACTCTTTTATTAAAAGAAAGCAACAACTAAATATAATTATTATTCAAGGGAAAGTGGCCCTGCCCAAGCCCCATTTGAAATGCCTCATTAGTAATTTGACCTCCTGGCAGTCAGATTTTCTTCCATCTACAAATTAACATACTCTGTTTCGAGCAAGCAGTTAACATTCCTTTGAAAAATAAACACAAAAAGGCAGAATGACATGCTTTCTCCAAATAATTAGCAAAGAAATATAATTTTATGATTTCCATAGCTTGGTCCATTTTTTCTAAATCGCAAAACCAAAACAAGCATGCAATAGAACCGTACTCAAACTACAGTTTTCGCTACTATTAAGTCGGGTGCTTCCCAGCTGTGGAAATTAACAAAGCTTTGTGTTACAAAGTTACTGTCGAAGAGTAAAACGTAATAGTTTGTCTACAGAACTAAAATTGAAACCAATCCGCAGCTGGGGAACACAAAATGTTTTTGCATGCGTTGGTTTAGCCTGCGTAGCTGGCGGTATTGTTGGGTTTTTAAGCCGCGGCCGCCCCGCGGCTGCGCCCTCGTTGTCGCGGCTTCGCCGCTTACTGTTAGGCACTTGAAAACCCAACAATACCGCCAGCTACGCAGGCTAGCGTTGGTTTTGCTACCCTTACAAGGCAATAACTCTTATTGCTAACTAACTCAAAATCACGCTTTTCAAGTGTCGATTTGTTTGGCACCATGGGGACCAATCTAGTACCTCGACTCTTCGCTCCTAGTGCGCAAACTTGACGATGCAAGCGACTCTGGAGAGTTCCGTAACAGGATCGATTCTGATTGGTTGTAAACAAAATAAAATGACCAGAAGCAAAACACCAAGGAGTTCATTGAGCCATTACGTGCCTTTAAAAGCTAGCCGTGTGCAGTTCTACCGGAAGTACAAGGTTTTTGGATTTCCAATCGGAACTTTCCAGGGTCGCTTGTTTCCCGACCGCTGGTCAGTTGGAAGGAATACTCCAAATACGTGGTTGGCTGGGACACTAAAAAGCGCAGAAAGTTATATGATAATACAAATTTTACTAATAGTTTATTACTAATACTAATATTTTTTCCCCTGGAACTAAAGAGAAAAGAAAAAACGTCGCTATTTTGTTGTTGCTACTCCTCATAATATTTGTTACAATGCTACAAGCTTAAACTGATATTCTCTCTCTGCTAAAATAAAGGCAGTGTCCTAGGCTAGGCTCGATTTCCAGCCGCTTTTTCGGGAAAATGAGCCCGCGGTCATCCCCCCGAAAGCATCCTCCTCTCTCGGGGAGGAACGAAGACCGGACCCGAGAATACGGCGGAAATCGAGCCTATGTCCTAGGCTCGACTCACCCAAACCAGCAAAGATTGTTTATATGACTGTATATTGTTCCCAAGATAAAAATTACTTAGTAGTAATTTGAAAATTATATATAAAATTGTTCTCAGGCTATGACACAACCCAGTAACAAACATACAATACTGTGAAGCTGTTCTTCTCAAAACGATTGGTCTCTTTTGCAGAGATAAGTGAAGCCTTTAATAAACTTGTACGAGTAAATAGATAACTTTATCTTCCACAGGAGACGCAAAGTATTCTCCTTCTTAAAATTGCTTGTACATACCATTAGGTTACCGTTAATGATTATACTGCTTAATGTCTCCACTGACTGTTCTGTACTAAAACAAAACTTCAACTAGTCTACTGACCTACTCATATGAGATAGGTTAAAATGCGTACATTGTATCAAAAATAATCATACTACGTACGATTTGCTGAGACTTTTAATGGGTGTCCTATACTGGGCTAGGTCGTGATAATTCGGGTGCTTTTGTTACATGCAAAAAATAAAAAATAAAAAAATGAAAATCGTCTTGTCATATCCACGAGCTCCTGGATGAATGGGTGGAATTATCGTTTGCCAGTTACACTGCACTTCATATAAATTACAACTGTAAAACAGTAAAAGCGAACATTGGCGATGTAGTACCTGTTGTAATCTTTGTTTATAGCAAACGTGATCCTTGCTAGCCACCACAGCGTAATTATTTGCATCGGCATCACCCACCCGGTGGAGAATTTGTTTTTTACTTCACTTCTGCCAATCTTATGAATTTCTAGTCTCCCTCGCAGCCGTTCTTAGTGTCGTCACGCAAAATTCCTCACCACTAACGGCTGCTCACATTCGAACAACATTCCTTTCCACCATTTCAGCCAATCACCATTCGGTTCATATATCTCAGGAACCGTACCCGCCAAAGTAATCTAACCAATCGCATTGCGTGTTTTATTTTGGAGTTCTCAGCTTTCAAAATAGTGACCCTTGGCCTTGAAGAAGCTTTTGATGAACATTGTTTAATAGCAATACATTTCGAATTTCAAGCTTAAATACAAACGCGTTGAGAATCGTTTCGATTTTCCGGCGATTATTCTGATTTGTTCATGACTGGATGTGAATGTGATCTGCTATTCAGCGACCAGCGAGTTGTCAGCTTGCAAATTAAAGCGTGCTATCAAAGGCTTATAACGTTTAAAAAGGCATCTGATCATCTTCAAGAGCTTAAAACTGAATTGAAGGGAATCTTCAAGGATCAAACAATTCCAAGAACAAAACGCTTGTTAAGAGTCGTGAAAGACGATGGAGAAACTGCGACAGCTTCATGCCGTGGGAAAGCCTCAAAATGTTTACAATATCCGATCAATACAACTTGATACAGGAGAGACCTTACGAAACTCATAGGTAGGTTGCCAAAAATATCCTTCTTTTTTCTCGACTACATTTCTAAACATTGTTTTTGCTGTGAATTCGCAATGTTATTTCGTCCGTTGTGAAAACTTTTAGAAATGAATAAAATATGTTTCTTAATTTACACGTTGTTTGCTTCAGTTCGAATGTTTGATCCGAATGTTCCGCAAAACGTTAAAATACTGGAAAATATTTCGCTCTGTTTCAATAAAGACGTCCAGAACCGCAATCTTTGAGAAAGAAGAGACAAGAATACGAAAACAATAATTATATTTGTCGCTCCCGAACGCATTCTTCGCCGTGCATAACTTGCAATTGTTGGATGACATGAACCGTCCCGACATGAACTGGCGAAAAGTAAAGTTTATCCCAACACAAATTAAATTTAGTCAAATTTAACTTTTTTTACACAGCAGAGGAATTTAAAACTTTTTATGAGACGTATGGTCTTCGGTTTTTAGTCTTCTGCGTTTGTAAACCGGTTGAAACTGAACGGTTTACAGATCTTTTCAGAAAAATAATTTTTCGAAAGCAGACACGGCAGACAATGTAGCGCCGCATTGTTGAACGGTTGCTATAAAATAAGCTAAAAGATAAAAGTTTGCGCCTTTTATTTTCATGCTGTTTTATTGCAACGGTCAGCGAAGCGAAGCCCTTTTTGATAACTTTCCCGCATAGGGTTTAATCGGCACCAGTTATAGAGAGTTGACGCCGCGGAATAAAACAAATAAAATTTATTTATGATTTATCATCAGAACTTGTTGCGTGCGTGCGAAAAACATGGGATCGAATGTCCTTTGAAACGCAGACATAACGTCGCAAAATTACAGGAGTACTCCGTGTATTTGTTCAGTTTCTGCTCCAAATTCAAACCGAAATTAATGATGTATAGTGGATTCAAAATACGCTGTAGAGAATTTTAAAAGCTGGCTCAACAGTCCCGTGAATGATTCTAAATGCTCGGTGATTTCGTTGAATATCGAATGCCGTGATTGTTAATTTTATCGAATGTTTCAAAACGTGTTGACAATGTTTTGAAAAATTATTTATAATATAATTGCAACGCTTTTTGATTCCGTTGAAAAACATTGCTTGCGTTTTCAAAACACATCGAAATGTTCTTCTCTGCAACAACCGAATTCGCGGGAAAAAACATGTTGATTACGATCTCCCGTGTTGTGATTGGTCACATAAGAAACAAAGGGAAAGGAATGTTGTTCGAATGTGAGCAGCCGTTAGTGGGGAGGAATTTTGCGTGACGACACTAAGAACGGCTGCGAGGGAGACTAATGAATTTCCCGCTCGTATCGGAAATTTCGAAAGACCCTGGTGTATTTTGAAGTGGTGCCGCCTAGTCAAAAATGGCCATATTTTGTGATCGTATAAAAAACCTATCTTTATCCAACTTTTAGTTATTCTGACACACTTATTCTCACTTTAGCTGAGATCATGATAGGCAAGAATCCGCAAAACCTTCACAACCTAGCCCATCACCTGAACATGACCGTGGCACAGGAGAACACTTGTCGTAGCTTCCTTTGTCATTTTAGTCAGAAGCCTTCACTTAGGCATCAACCTTGTCATGTTCGGGCTTGTCTCCACTACTTCTGTAGAACTTTCTTTTCTCCTAGGATAAAGTCTTGAACACCTTCTGTACATTTTCAACGTCTTCCTCATTAAAGTCTCGTTAAGTGGCTGCGACACCTTCAAATGAAGTTCAATCAAACATTATTAAACGAGCAGAACAAAATTATTTAGCTGCTGGCTCGACATTAATTATTGACGTACTATGCGTTCTGAAGAGTGCTGGTGATTTTTTTTTTCACACAAGACACACATGTCGATTTTACACAGTTCTCGTGTCAGTGCACCTAAACAACAATAAACCTAATGGCATTAAGTTTGGGCACGAAAAGATATATATGGCAGTAAAAGAGGAGGTGTGAAAAGCATAAACCATGCACGACATGACCCAATGGTATTCTGGGTTGACAACATTGGTAAGCGTATTGATATTCCATTCATTGATAATTATCTTATCTTATTATAATATTTATTCTGTCAGAGACGACAATTATTTTTCTGGTTTCCCAGGTAACATTTGGGTCATTCCTTCATGGTTTATGCTTTTCAGGGGCCAACGCTTTTTCAATCAGATGTATACTAAAAAAAATATTTACCTCAAATTTGGTAAATAATTGTTAATAATTAAACAAACTAAAAAATCTTACCGCAGTAGTATTGTTCTAAAGCCCTAACAACGTCAAGTCGTTGCAGCTTCACTAGCGCTTGAATAAACTGCTTCAACGTAAGTTCTGGATTTACTTGAACGATGTATTCCATCAACTGTTTGGTTGGGCTTGAAATCCCTTTAGGTTTCAAGCAATCACAGTCCTTTTTAGAGACACCAAACTTCTGAGCGAAATGTAGCCAGTTTTTCAATCCTGGTGACACACTTGCAATATGAGGGTTTTGGCGCAAATCCAAAAAAATGCGTTCGGGGCTTCGCCTGGCTCGCCTGCCGGCTTCGCCATTCTCGCCCCTCACTGTTTTTTTGGATTTGCGTCCAAAACCCTCATATTGCAAGTGTGTCGGGGTTAGATGACAGCCTTTCAACCCATGCACATGTATCTAGGCAAAGGCACCCTTTTAACACTTGTTGAGGACTGTCCTAAAACAAGTGGCCCCCGCCAAGCCCCAAAGAACAGGCGCGCCAGAATTATTTTTCAATTGAACAAATATTTTTTACTTTGTATATGCACCAAATGGCTGCTGCAAGATATTCGTCAGAAGTTTTGCAAGCTATGATGGAGGAAAACCTCCGTGAATTTCAAAGAAACCCGCAAAGAAATTTGTCTTTTTTACTGGCCAACACCGATTTTAACGATTGGCTCCGAGTATGGAAAATGGACATACCCGAAACCGAAAAAAACAACAAAGATCTTTTAATTTTTGCAAAAAAACACAAAAAAAAGTTTTATGATCTTTTGGAAAGTGAAATTGAAGAATTGAATGACATAAAAGCAAGCTTCGGGCTTAAAGTAAAATTTTCGATGAAAAGAAACGGAGTTACGCAACACATGGAGCACTATTTCAGAGAAAGAGAACCGCGTCTTTTTACAAAAAACACCAAAGACCGAATAAAAAAAGAGTTTGACGAATTTATTGACAAAGCAAAGGGAGAAATCGAGGCTTGGTCGGAGAGGGGCTCGGGGTGGGTTGTTGAAAGAATAACAAGGGCGTACACCTATGTTGCGCGTTATCGGCCATTGCGCGGAGGAACTTACTTGCCTTTGCCTCCCAAACTGGCAAACAAAAAAGCAATTATTAACGTGCAAAACAGTGACAACCAGTGTTTAAAATGGGCTTTGAGAGCTGCTTTATTCCCGCCTGCGAACGGAAAAGATCCTCAAAGAACAAGTAAATATCCCGTTGATGACAGCATAAACTACAACGGAATCGATTTTCCGACACCCCTAAAGCAGATTGACAGGCTTGAGGCGCAAAACAGAAACCTTGCAATAAATGTTTTTGGGTGGCACTTGAAAGACGGGTGTGTGATACCTCTCAGACAAAGCGAAAAAGAAAACAAAATACCCCGTATAAACCTTATGTTGATTGAGTCAGGATTGAAACAGCACTACTGTTTTATAAAAAGAATTAGCGCTTTGTTACACGACCAAACCAAACACAGTAACAAAAAACACTTTTGCATGATGTGTTTGACAAATTTTACAAGAGAAGACTTGCTTGAAAAGCACAAAAAGTATTGCAATGGGGTCAAAGGCAAGCCAACAAGAATCGAAATGCCAGATGAGGAGAAAAACACCCTTTCTTTTAAAAACTACCAAAAACAAATGAAAGCGCCTTATACGATTTACGCCGACGGCGAGGCATTGTTAAAAAAAGAGCGCCGAGAAACGCCCGAGAACCGCCAGAAAAGTTACACGTACAAAACAGAAAAGCACGAGGCATGCGGATTCGCTTACACGCGTGTAAGAAGTGATGGTGAACACGAAAAACCATTCGTTTACAGAGGAGAAAACGCCGTTGAAGTATTTTTGAACTGTCTTTTAATTGAAGAAAAGAAAATAAGATATGAATTGTCAAAGCCAAAACCTCTCCTTATGACGCAAAAAGACTGGGCAAACTTTAAAAAAGCCGAAAACTGCCACATCTGCGAAAAATCGTTGGTGAAACAAAACTTTTTAGACTCTTTGCCGGTTTGGCTTAAATCTAATAAAAAGGAGTTTGGTTACTTAGGACAGTTACACAAAAAATGCTATTACGAAAGAATAGAATTGGCGAATACTCTTAATAGCGGGAACCATTATAAGCTAAAAAAGCTTGAAAAAAAATCACACAAATTAGCCGCTGAAAACCAAAAAAACTGCCTAGCGTGCAAAGAGCCGCTTATCCAGCCGAACTACAAGGATGCGGTGAGGGATCATTGTCACATAACAGGCAATTTTCGAGGAGCCGCGCACAACGTGTGTAACTTAATGATGAAAATAAATCCAAAAAATATTCAAATACCAGTTGCATTTCATAACCTGAGTGGCTACGATGCTCACCATTTGATGCAGTCAATTTCGAAGATTTCAAAAGAGGCACAGAAAGAGGTAAAGTGTGTTGCAAACAACATGGAAAAATACATTACATTTTCACTGGGGGGTTTAAGGTTTATTGACACTTTGAACTTTTTACTTGGAAAGCTTGAAAAACTTGTAGAAGATACGCCGAAGGATGCATTAAATATGACGAAAAAGGTTTTCTTTGAAAAAAGTGAACTGTTGTTAGACAACGGAAAATATCCAAGCGAATACGTTGAAGTGTGGGAGGAATTTAATTATAACAACTTGAGTGAAAGTTTTTTTAAAGGTGGGGACGAAACTAAAGAAAAATGGCAAATTGTCAATAACATCCACATAACAGATGAAGGATACAAAGAAGCAAAAACCATTTTTATAGAAAAATTTGGCTTGTTAACACAAAAGGGGATTTATCCCTATGAATACATGGACTCATGGGGAAGATTTAAAGAAACAACTTTGCCGAAAAAAGAAAAGTTCTACAGTAAACTTACAGGCGAGCACATAACAGACAAAGAGTATGCACACGCGCAAAAAGTGTGGGAAACCTTTGGCTGCCAAAATCTTGGAGACTACCACGATTTGTATGTCAAAACGGACGTTACCCTGTTAGCGGACGTTTTTGAAAACTTTCGAAAATTATGCCTTGAGAAGTACAATCTGGATCCCGCAAATTATTACACGTCGCCAGGTCTTTCTTGGGATGCGCTTTTGAAAAAGACAGGTGTGGAGCTTGAGTTACTCACAGACTACGAAATGCACCTCTTCGTCGAAAGGGGAATAAGGGGCGGGATTTCGTCGGTAAGCAAGAGATATGCAAAGGCGAACAACCCATATGTTAAGGGATTTGATCCGAGTCAACCAAAAAAATACATAATGTATCTCGATGCGAATAACCTTTACGGGTGGGCAATGAGCAAGCCGCTTCCGAAAAGTGGTTTTAGATGGAAAAAGGTTATGCCAACAGAAAAAGAAATAATGACAAAAAAAGAGCATGCAAAAACTGGATGGATTATGGAGGTGGAGTTAGAATATCCGAAAGAGCTGCATGACGCTCACGACAGTTACCCATTAGCGCCAGAGAAAAAGAAAATAGACAAAGAAATGTATTCGCCTTACCAAAAGAAATTAATGAATGATCTTGAATTAAACCCCCCAAACACTGAAAAGCTTGTTTTAACGCTTGAAGACAAAACCAATTACGTCGTGCATTACCGAAACTTGCAGTTTTATTTAAAACAGGGAATGAAACTCAAAAAAGTGCACAGGGTTTTAGAGTTTGAACAGGAATGCTGGATGGAGCCCTACATCCGGATGAACACAGAATTCCGAAAAAAAGCAAAAAACAACTTTGAAAAGACCTTTTACAAGCTAATGAACAACTCGGTTTTTGGAAAAACAATGGAAAACCTGAGAAACCGTGTAGACATAAGAATAGTAAGAAGCGACGAGACAAATAAAATAAGAAAATTGGTCGCAAGTCCATTGTATTCAAGGCACGTGATGTTTTCAAACGATCTTGTCGGAATAGACATGCGAAAAAGTAAGCTGTTTCTCAATAAACCGGTCTACACAGGCATGACTATCCTTGACGTAAGCAAGCTATGCATGTATGACTTCTTTTACAACCATCTGAAAAAGGAGTACGGGGAGCGTTGCGAGCTTTTGTATACAGACACAGACAGCCTTTTGCTTGTGATAGAAACAGAAGACGTTTACGCGGACATGGCAAAAAACATCGGCGAGTACGACACAAGCGACTACCCCGAAGAGCATTCACTTTATTCGAAAGAAAACAAAAAGGTGTTGGGGAAAATGAAAGACGAATGCGCAGGAAAACTGATTTCAGAGTGTGTTTGTTTGAGGCCGAAAATGTATTCAATAATGACAGAAGGTGAAAGCGAAAATGAAATCGAAAAAATAAAGAAAAACTTTCCTGAGGCAAAAATAAAAGAGTGCACTTGCGAAGGGGAAAAAATGCAGGTAATAATGGCAAACGACGAAGAATTGGTCAAAAAAATAAAAGAGAAACATCCGAAAGCAAGTGAGTCAAAATGTTGTAACACGCTGAAAGTGGACGAAAAAAATATAAAAAAGGCAAAGGGGGTGAAAGAGTGCGTGACGAAAAATGAGATAAATCATAAAGACTTCAAAGATGCACTTTTTCAAAACAAGGAAAGCTTTCACGAAATGCACATGCTAAGAAGCTATGCCCACGAGATGCATTCAATAGTGGTAAACAAAAAATCGCTGTCGCCATTTGACACAAAGAGATGGATAAATGAAGATGGGATAAACACTTTGGCATATGGGCACTATCGGATGGGTGCGGAGCACGAGAGCGAAGCTCTTGCAGAGAAGGGGCAAAAAAGAGCCCACCGCCCCATAAAAGGGAGTGAAAAAACTAACTAGCCGCCAAGCAAAGGTCTCTCTAGAGTGCTTTAATAAATAAAAAGCCACTCAGGAGTGCCCAAGGGGCTCAAGCACTAAGGGCTTGGTGGTAACTGTGTATTTGGAGGAATAACAAACAATTCTTCACGCACGAAGCCGCGCTTTGGACCATCGTGCAAGTAATAAAGAACTGGCTGATTAGGTTTAGTAACAGACCTTTCAATGCTGTAGACTTTTAATGACCAAATCGGATCTGTAGCCCTTTTTACGCCGCCTTCCAGCTCGCCAGGTTGGTAGAGATAGCGCACATTAACGAGAGAGGGGAGTTTTTTTTCTTTCTTGCCAACAGGTCTTGTATATTTTGAGGACGGTTTTGACGAAACAGCCTTTTCTTTGATTGCAGCAGCAGGTTTCTTACCAGTAAGACTGGTTACTTCGTTGTTCAGAGCGGCAACAACTTCGGGTAGCCTTTTTACCCACGCTGTCGACCGCTGGCCAGATGGCAGGTTCATCTCGACACCGTACTGATAACCAAACAGGCGCCCTGCCAGTGTTTGATTAAAACGTTCAACAATAGCTTGATCTCTGTGAATGTTAACACGCCCGCGTCTAATATAGGTTTTGTGATTTTCCATTTCTTTGGTAACAGCTCCCATGAATTCGCGACCAGGGTCAACTTGCAGCATCTGTGGCCATTTTAGTGCACTTCGCCTGTAAATTGTCTGAAAACCTTTTGCAACCTCAGTTGAATCTTTGGAGGTCAAAGGCTCGGCCTCTTTGAATCGGCTGGCAACGTCAACAACAGTCAGAGCGTATTTGTAAACTTTTCGCCCTCGCGGCAGTTTGTCGTGTGGCAGAAAAAGAAGGTCCGCCTGGTGGACCGCGTTTGGAGAAGAAACATCGAATTTTGGGCGAGGAACGTATCGTGGTGCCGGAAGGTAGATCTGCCAAAGGGCCTGCTTAACTAGCCACTTTTTTGCGGCATCTTCGGAAACCTTGGCAGCCTCGGCTAATTTTTTTATCGCAGCAATTCCCTTCCAATAGCCCTGGGGGCTATAGTAGACTTTCGAGATTTTCTTCGAAAAGTTTTGCTCCGCAAAAATCTTTGCATCCATGCGTATACAAGAAAAAAAAGAAACGTTTAAAGAAACCGAAAGGCAGCGTACCCAAGAGCAAGAGCGCCTGCGCCAACAAACATCAGTTCACCTTGTTTCTGCTGCTCACTTGGCTGATAGAAATCAGAGAACTTGGGTTCTTTCGGAGGAATCATTTGTTTGTCAGGATGTGCCTGGTTGTAGAGTTTGAAAGCGTAGTCTGTGTTCGTAAAGTTTTGTTTCGCTTGCTGTTTGATCTCATTGTTGGTTTCGATCCAGTCGAGAAGCTTCGTGCGGTCGCGAGAGTACTTCGCGTAAGCTGCCTGGTAAGCCTCGAGAGCTTTGTCGTGTCTTTCTTTTTCTTTCAAAGCGGCGTCATCTCCGCCACCCAAAGCTCGAGCAAGATAGTTGCCGCCAATGAAAGCAGCAGCGTTCAAGATAGCTCCGCCAGCCATAATCGCGACGCTTGCCATTTTGTTATTATACTATTCTAATTTTTTTTTAATTGGTTGGGAGAATTTTCTGGTCCTCGAGATACTGTTTAAGTGCAACGCTGCCAGCCATGACGGCTGTGAACTTTACATAGTTCATAAAACTGCTGCTTGGGTCGGATGTGAAGTTTTCTTTTACAACTTTTTTGGCAGCCCAGCCGATTCCGGCGGCAAGGCCAGTGAGAGTCGCGGTATCCATGAGTGTTTTTACGAGTTTGTTGTCAGACATGGCGGTTCAGTATAAAATAATAAAAAATATTCAATTGAAAAATTTTTTTGTTTATTCTTCACCGTTTTGCGAAGCAAAGTTTGCAACTTCTTCACCAGATTCAACTTCTTTTGTTTTTTTTATACCTCTTTTAAAAATTGTATCCTCATCCTTTTGCACCCGAATAGCGGTTTTAACGCAAGTTTTGGAAAATTCAAACCAAAGTAATGCAATACCAGCCATAGCTGCACCTTTAACAAGGTTGTCAAGAATAAAACCAAGGGACATTGTCGGTATAATAAATGAAAAAGAAATGTTCAAAAGAAATTTTTTAATCCATCGGACGGATTCCTCTTTGTTTGCGAGGTCTAATGGCATTTTGGATTGTCGAAGGCGTGTCTGAAGAACGCGTTGCAACCCTTCCAATACTTTCTGCTGTAACGCGCAAAGCGCGGGGTTCCTCTGGGACCCCTGGTGTGTCATCAGTTATAAGAGTTGGCGGAGCTTTAAATGTTGGACTTCTTTTTTTGTTTATAAAGGCTTTTATGTCTTCGCGTTTCACATAAGTTGTAACGATTGCAACGCCGATACCAAGCAAAGATATCCATTGATTTGTGGTGAGACCGCTTGATTGCGGCTGAGCCTCGGGCGGAGCTGGTTCCGTTACGGCCGGTGGTGTTACATTTCGCTTTGCAGCAGCAGATTTCTTTTCCTTTTCTTTTGCAATTATTGCAGCAGCCTCGACAGCAGCTTTTTTCTGTGCTTCACGAGCCTGTTTTGTTTTTTCAGCTGCAAGCTTGCCAGCAGCAACTCGCTTTGGATTTTTGGCAGGCTTTGTTGCTGGAGTTGTTGAAGTAACTTGTTTCTGTTCTTCTTGAGCGATCGGAGTTGGTTCGAGCTCGGCCATTTATAATAAAAAAAAATAATATTTAAATAGAAAATTGCTCAGCAAGATTTTTTGCTAAGCAATTGCTAAGCATTGTTCAGTAATTACTTAGCATTTTCTTAGCATTGCTCAGAAAAATCTTCAGTAGTGTTTGTGTCCGCATCTTTGGAAGCACCTTTGGTTTCGCACAGCGAAGTGTGCGACTTTGTAGCTTCGTTTAAATCAATGTGCTTTGTTGTGATGAGCGCAGCATTTGCAACGGCAAGAAAGCGGCCGCATTTCAAAGCCAGACCGCCTGCCAAAGTGGACAGCTCTTTGCTGATGATGTAGTCGTTTTTGAGTTCCTTCTGATAATCATTGACGTCCTTGATATTTACGGCCATACCAACGACTTTAGTAACAAGAAAAATAAAGCTGTCAATCAAGCTGTCGGTTGTTTTGGATCCAACGTATGCCTCATATCTCTTTAAGTACTTTTCAACTTCTTTATCTGTCAAGCGCTTCACCTGCTCGTGTGTCAGTTGCACACCGATTGCTTCTTTGGCTTTTCCTGTTGAAACAAGGATTGCAAGCTGTTCACGCAAAGCAGGAATGTCAGGGCCTTGAATGAGTGCCATAGCGCTTTCTGTACTTTCTGGTTCAGCTCCTAGCAGTTCCATTACGGAAGCTAATTCTTGTTCACATGCAGCATCGGGTGAGGTTGTTGCGAACGGGTCAGCCATTTATTACTCTAAAAAATATGTTCAATAAGAAAATTTTGTGCCGTAAGGGTGGCGATGAGAAATGACAAGATGCGAAAACTTATTTTTTTTTAGCTTTAAAATGATTTCTTTGTAATCCTCATTGGCAAGTTCGCCAGCGTAATCCTCAAAGATTGCCTTCGTGGTCTTGGCAGAGGGGGTGTAAAAGAAAACGATTGCCGCAACATTTTCGCGGAATGAGGATGTTATGCTTGTCAATTTTTGAGTTAACACCCATATGCTCAAGCCTGCGTGGCGAGCAGAGAAAGCAAGATTCACCAACTCCCCTGTTCTTCCTTTTACATCTTTCGAAGCAGCACAGTCGTCGAGGATGATAAGCGTGTTCGTACCCTCAAAAAGAAATCTTGAAAGCCTTAACCAAGATTCCACCTCGTGCTGCTCGCAAATGAAAACAAAAAATCGAATATCTTCCTCAGCAAAGCGATAATAAGTCTTGTTGTGCTCGAAAGTCGGGCAGATGAGCACGATGTAGTCAAACTTGCCTCGGAAAGGGCCACAAAGCTGATTGACCACGTATCTTGTTTTTCCTGAGTTCGTTGGTCCCACAATGAGGGCGTTGAAGGGTATATTGGCAGGATCCATCTTCGTTCGTATATGTACCTAAGGTACACTTTTTCAAAGAAAAAATTATAAAAGCACAGATTCTAACTGCCTGCCAAGTATATTCATTTGGGCGTCGCTGATTACGTAAATGTGGCAGTTCAAATTACCTGAGCCGCTTGCTTTCCTCTCTAGCTCAAGCTGGACACCGTCCTTTGTGTTCACAAGGCGCGTGCCGCTTCCGTGCATCGAGTGGTCAGCCATGGAACGCAGATCAATAAGAAGGCCAAACTTGTCTTCTGTGTAAAACTTTTGCAGAGTCATGTGCTGCGTTTTATTTTTTTCTTTCATGTAGAATCTTTTAACTTCTCCCCAAATGTCCATTCCTTCGATGCCGTTGTTGTACAGCATGTTTGGCGAGCCGTTGACAGTGATGCTTACTTTTGTAAGGTCCGGGTTAATGTACTTTTCCGAGCTCCTTGCACCTTTGTTATATTGCTCAATAAATAGGAGCAAGATACCTTTCATGGACCTCCTCTGCGGGTTGACCCTTAGATTCAGACGTGTGTCGGAGCCTTTTGCAAAAGTCACCACTTTAACACGCTGGATGTGGTCGTAAGCGAACTCTTTGCCGCCCGAATAAGCGCTGAACGCTTCATCTGCAATTTCCTCGCTTCTTATCATCTCGTACTCCAGCTGGATGTTTGTCAACTTGTATTTTAGTTTTGTTGTATCTGAGCCTCTGACCACATGTTCGGCTGCCGCGAGCTTCAGTTCGAACACAAGATCGTTGTATAGTGCCTGAGGATAAAATGCCCCATGGTCAGTTAAAATCTGGTGATCCAGGCGGATGCGGTATTTATTTCCATATATCTCATTCAGCTTTTTTTCTGCGTCCACACCTGAAGTTTTCTTATCGCCAGCATTTGAGCGAATTTTGTTAAGGTCCTCGCTCTGAATGCCCTCTGGCACCCTGTCGTCGCGCTCCTCCTGCGAAAGGAAAAAATCCTCAAATATTTTGTAGATGTCATAGCCAACCGTGTCCTGCACGACGGTGCCTTCGTACTTTACAACAAAATCGTCGACCAGAGCTCGGCTGACGTTGTCAACCAGAAAGTTGTTGGCATGGCCTCCGCTCAAGTCGATGTTGAAGCGCAGCGCCAGCGAGCCGGGCACAATGACCTCGTTTTCGTTCAGCTTGGGCACTGAAACATACAACGTTTCCTCTGGATTGGCTTCTGTGCGGTCAAAAGTGATTCGTTTTACCGCGCGCTCGGCTTTCAGTGCGCCGAGTATTTTCTCTGTGCGTTCCGGTCGAAGGTTTTCTTGAACAGCAGCCATCTCTCGATTGGTTTTATTGTTAAATTGAAAAGTTTAATTTAAATATATATATATATAAATTAAGCGATGGCGGAAGGTGGTGGTGAGTTTGGATACGAGGACCATGATTTGGACCGAGATCTTGACCACAACAGTGATAACGATGATGAAGAGGAACAAGAGGTCGACACAACCCGACCATTTCAGCCCGGGGAGGCATCCACACCCTACCATGGGGGTGAACAACATGAAATGCAAACGATGCAGCACGAACAGAGCGGGCTGCCAGACACATCCTACGAAGAAACACCTTTGCTTGACAGTGCGCAATCAATGAGCGAAAAAGCATGGAAGTCTCTAAAAGGGGTGTTTCCAGAAAGCTCATCAACAAATCTTGAAGCTTCTTACAGTCTAAAGGGCAGATTACAAGTAAAAATGGCCGGAGCTGGTAAAAAATTATATGACCTTTTCACCACCAAAAGGGGTACAGGTGGTAAACAACAGCTAAATCCAAGTCTTACAAAAGAAATCAGGAAAGAACTTGGACCAATGGCACAAGAACTTATTGACAAAGAAAATGAAGAAATACGAGAAACCAATAGAAGATTAAGAGAATCTGAAATCCAAGTTCAAGAGTCCCAAAAAATCGCATCAGAAAAAGAAAAAGCCATCGAAGAAGTAGAAAAAAAAAGAATAAAAATCGAGCGAAATAACGCCATTATTGATCAACTTGGGTCAGCTGTTGAAAATAAATCAGAAGTAGAAAGACTTAAGCTATTAAATAAAAATCTTGAAGCTGATGTAAAAAACTCAGAAAAAGAAGTTGCTGCTCTTGAAAAACTGGCAAAAGATAAGGCAAAAGAACAAAAAAAAGGCGACCAACTAAAGGCAGTCCTCGCTGCCCAAGAGAGCAAAAGAAACACTTTGGAAGAAAATCTCAACAACACAAAAGGGTTGGATGATTTAAAAGAAAAAGAAGCCGAGATAAAACAACAAAACGAGGAAGACAAAAAAATTATTGAAGATGATAATGCCTCGCCATCTGAAAAACAAGCAGCGGAAGACAGAGTCGCAGAAAGAACCGAGGAGCTCGGGCGTTTGCAAACGCAGATTGCAGAAAGAGAAAGGGCGCTTCCACTTCGTGAGAGGATCAAAGAGATCTTCAAAAAATATGGCGTGACAGTAACAGCAATACTTCTTGCTGCTGGTGTCACGATTGGTTCTGTAATTGGTGCCATTACAAACTCTTTGAAGGCCACCGGCAAAGCGTTGGGGAAAGGCCTAAGTGATATTGGCTCAAAGGTAGCATCAGCTCTGCCTGGTCTCATTGGCTCGATTGCGAAATTTCTTTTCAAAACCGCTGGTCAAGTAATTGGATTTCTTGCAGAGCACACCTGGCTGCTTATCCTTGCTGTGGTTGCTTTTCTTGTTGAAAAATACATCAAAAAGAGACGTTAGCGCATAAGGGTGTAGAGCAAAGCTGCTGCTCCAACCGCGCCAACAGCGACAGTTGCTTTGTTTATTTCGTGTGAATCATTGGCTACGGCCTTCGTAGGTTTAGCGCTTTGCGCGTTGCCGTCCTTTGGACGGGGACCGTAAAGGTCCCTAGCTGGTGTTTCAGCAGCGCTTGCGGCGGGTGTCCAATTTTTTTTTGCTGTGGCGCTCTTGTGTATAGGATTTGAAGGGTGGCTGTTTGGTGGGTTGATTTTTGATTTTCCTCCCGCCATCAGTTTAAGAGCTGCTTTTTTTGTAGCTTTATTAACCTCATCATTCACTCCTAATTTCATCCCAACAACAGCCTGCTTAAGCTGGTTATTGTAACCAACAACGCTTTCTGTGTTTATCACCATACGAGCGGGCATCAGCCAGGCACCTGGGCAGACTGCAAGGTTAAGCCGAACCTTAGCTTCGTCGATGGCTAATTGGTATCTTTGGACCGACTTTGCCAGATCAGGTTGCCTTATAGCGTCTTCAACCAACACGAGGAACTCACTTTGCGCTTCCTTTGCACGGCCGCCTGTTCCAAGTATGCTACTTCGAACGTTGACCTGCGAACCGAGAATACAGTAGACAAAAGCCTCTATCGACTGGTTTACTCTCGACAAACCTGCCTGAGTAAGCCCTTCAGTGCCGTTAGGACAAAACCAGTCTGCCTGTGCATATGCAGCGTCGTCTGGCTCGATGTATTGAATCAAGTTACCTTTGCTTGCAGTTCCACCTTCATCCGAAAATTTATCGTAATCGGGGTATTTTGCTCCAGTTTTGTTTGGTCCAATGTTAGTAATCCAGATATAAACGTTACCAAGTCCGTGGTTTGCGCCTGTTGTGAAACGGAAATCGCTTGACGGGTCGACACCGAACTCAGCGCATATTCTTTTGTAAGAAGCCACGTCGTACTTGTTGTCGAACTGGCTAAAAGTGGGGTCGCCTGGCAAGGCGCTTACGCTCTGAATTCCCCCCATCTGAAACAATATTCGCCTTATCGTGAAATAAACGTGAAAAAGGTAAAAATTTCGCACAATCGGTGGCAAGCTGAGAGCTGAGTGCTCTTCATCGAAAATATCTCGACTTATACCGCAGCCTGTTGTCGCGCACCATACCGCAAAGTTAAGTTGCTGTGGCCAATAGGCCATATTTTGGCTAGCAAGCCACCTTTTTGACTCTTTTCCTGATGTATGCTTCAGTTTTGTTTTTTGAAAAATCTCTCTTAATTTCGTTGTGAAATATTGGTCTGGTGTGACGTAGATGTTTATTTGGCTGTTAAATATTTTTTTCAAACTTGGTGCGGCTTCGTGAAATCCAACAGCTGGAATTGGCAAAGATGAGCCTTTTGCGCCGCTTGGTGACAGCTGTTGTGGAAAACCGCCTGAAATTTGATTCACCCCCAGTGCTTTTTTCATCTCTGGGCTCCAATATTTGCTGTCAGAGCCAAAAACATTTATCAAATGGTCTTGCCCTGCCTTGTAATAAATGTCTGCCGTTGCTGTGTGGTTGTACGCGAACTCAACCTGTGCAACAAATTTTGTTCGGTCAGCGTTTGGATATTTTGCAAGAAAAGGTTTCCATGCATTGTCTTTTGCCGCTTTAGAAATTGTAGTTGCTTCTGGGGTTTTCATCCACTTCATAAAACCTCTTGTTTTTGCATCCATGGTCCTCTTTTATATTAAACATTTTTTTTTTTATTTAATATAAAAATGGTTGTGCTGACTGTCACCACAAAAGAAAATCCGAACACTGTTTATTTTGACCAGCCTATTCCAAAACCGAGCTATATCCGGCTTTTAAGTTGTTCTCTTTACAACAGCTGGAATAGTTTGGAAAAGGATGGAATAGTTTTTTATAAACAAGTGAACAAGGAAGAGAAGGCGCGTTATATACGGCAAGGAAACTTCTCACTCGATGACATTGGGAGTATTTTTGAAAAAGGATTTCCAGAGAAAAACATGTTTTCTGTAACAAAAGGCATTGCAGGCCGTTCATTGATAATAAAAGCAAAAGAGCCCAATTTAAAAACTTTTGGACTGAATGAAAGTCTTATTAAGTTCTTTAATTTGCCTGGGTTTGAGAATTACGCAAGTATTGAAAAGGAATTTTTTGAAACAATTGAGGTAAATAATGTTTCAAATCCTAAAAATTACTTCATCAACTGTGACCTTATCGACAAGCAACAAAGCTTGCTAAATGGTAAGCCATCAAGCCTTTTAGCGTTTTTTGACATACGTGGAAAACCGTATGAAAAAGTTTATTACCAAAATACACATTTTAACGTCTTGCGCGACGTTTCTGCTGAAGAAAATGTATCATCTCTGACTCTTTCGATTAGAGATGAGAATGGAAAGCCATTCGATTTTAACGGCTCAAATCTTACATATGAGTTGGAATTGAATTAAATTAAATACAAAATTAACTTTTATGTATACGAGACCATGTCATCTGCTAATGTTCTCCCGAGTGCCCCTGCTTATGGTGATCGCGAAGAAACACAACTTTATCCAAGCCTCCCAACAAATGCCGAGAATTTTCGGCTGACTGAAATAAGTAAAATTGAAAAAGAAATATCCGCTGAAGCTGAGCATTACAGGCTTGTGTTAAAAAAATATAAAAAAGTCCGGAAAGTTATTCACTATTCCGTGGTCTGTCTTGGCGCCGTGACGGCAGCTCTGTCTTCTGGAGCTGTTGCGACTTCACTTACTGGTGTTGGAATTGTTATCGGCGTTCCTGTTGCAGCAGTAGCAGGTATATCTGGCGCAGCTTCCACTGGCCTGTCAGTTATCAACAAAAAGCTTGAACGTAAAGTTAATAAGCACTCAAGAATCCTCGCTCTGGCTGTTGCAAAACATGACTCGATAAACAGCTCTGTCTCACAAGCTCTGAATGATAATCTTGTTTCTGACAAAGAGTTTCAACTGATCTTACGAGAAATGCAGAAATATCGTCAACTTAAAGAGACTTTACGTTCAAGCTTTGCACAAAAACAAAAAAATTCACTCCAGCCAGACATCGGAAAAATTCGGGAAGAAATCAAGAGAGAAGAACGCAAAAGATTGGAAAAAAAACTTCTCGAAAGCGCCACCGACATTTCGAAATAAAATTTCAGTCCAATAAAACATTTTTTCATTTTATAAAAGAATGATTGCCTGCGCTCATCTTGTCGTTTACTTTGTGATTGAATATTTCACCCCAGAGTGGCAAAAAAATATTCGAGTCATCACTAAAGAGGTTGTTGATTGTCTGAACAACATTTGAGGCTGTCGTTCCTTTTTCCACGATCCACGATCCACGATCCTCCTTTTCCAAAAGACCCAAGCCCCCTCGACCTGCACGTCACGCTCTGACTGCGACAAAATAATTTAGCGACCGCCAGCAAAAGATGGGCCGCACGTATTTATTTGTTTTGACCAAAAAAATAGGTGTGAAGCAAGGGGTTATTTCACTTTTATTTATTTTTTTTTCTTGGGAGCCGTGAAACAATATTGTATCTATTAATATAAGCAATCAATAAACATTACAAGTGTGTTAAGTAAAAATAATTTTATTCAGTTGCTAAGTTAAATGTTTCTTGACAACGGCGGACATCTCATGGCCGCGGTAACTAAGGTAAATTGTTCCTTGATAACGGCGGACATCTCATGGCCGCGGTAACAAAGGTAAATTGTTCCTTGACAACGTCAGAATATTTTAAGCTTGTAAACTTGCAAGTTTTTGTCAATTCGGGTTACGCCGTAACCCATTGGCATTCCAATGTGATGACGTTTTTAAGGCCTGTGACTAAGATAATTTTGTCAATTCGGGTTACGCCGTAACCCATTTGGCATGTGATGTTGCCTGTGACTAAGATAATTTTGTCAATTCGGGTTACGCCGTAACCCATTTGGCATGTGATGTTGCCTGTGACTAAGATAATTTTGTCAATTCGGGTTACGCCGTAACCCATTTGGCATGTGATGTTGCCTGTGACTAAGATAATTTTGGTCAAGTTTAGCAAACGCTAAAGTTGTATCATCCCATCGTTAGACATCTACAAATGATTTATGTCGATAAACTGAGTTAAAACTTCTTAATTTTTGATCTAGAAAGGTTTGATAAACGTCTTCAAGCATCCGATATACTTAACCTTGCGATCAAACTTCACGACCAAGCATCTGATTTTTGTCCGTAATTATTGCTTCGGCACGAATAGCTGATATGAAATATTAAAATCGGATCCTCGTTTGTCGTTTCCAAATGATTCATGTCCGTAAGCTGTGTCTTTGCTTCTTTTTCAATGAAGGTTTGATAAACGTCTTTATACATCGGCCATACTTGCTTGTGTAATACAAAAAAGCTTATGTGAATAATATAAAGTTATAATTTTAACTGTGATTGGTCACCAAAGACGTCATTACATCGGGAAATAACCTATTAACTAAAAATAGTAATGACGCCTGGTGAATAAAAATACCGTGATCTTATATTGTTCTTTTATGTGCTAGAAAGTTCTTAGCTCAATATTTCACGGTATATTTACATGTTAGTCAAATTAAATATTGTTGTTGAATAAATCATAGCTCTTACAACACACATACAAAGAGTTTGAGTTGTTTTCCGGCTAAAAATATTCAAAATGAAAAAAAAAAGAATTAGATTACGTCAAGGGGGTTTCTCACGCAATTGGCACAGGGTAAACAATGACTTCCTGTGTTACTCGATAATTTATGCACTCACCGGAGCGTGCAAGTTTTGTTTAGCTTGTCAAAACGTTTGCGACAACACTGCTGTCTAGTTTTTTTAATTTTTCAATCAGCTCGTCTGTTAAAAAGATTGTTATTTGTTTTTCATTTTCTTTAGTTTTTTTGTAGGTTGTAAACGCTTTTCCACGAGATCTTTTCAAGTTTTTCTTTACATTCAAGTTAATTTCTCCAGTTCTCCCTCTTCCCATCTTCGTTTACTCAATAAGAGCATTTGTTCAATTGAAAAATAATTCTGGCGCGCCTGTTCTTTGGGGCTTGGCGGGGGCCACTTGTTTTAGGACAGTCCTCAACAAGTGTTAAAAGGGTGCCTTTGCCTAGATACATGTGCATGGGTTGAAAGGCTGTCATCTAACCCCGACACACTTGCAATATGAGGGTTTTGGACGCAAATCCAAAAAAACAGTGAGGGGCGAGAATGGCGAAGCCGGCAGGCGAGCCAGGCGAAGCCCCGAACGCATTTTTTTGGATTTGCGCCAAAACCCTCATATTGCAAGTGTGTTGGTGTTTCTTTGTCTAACAAGGCGGTCACCTCTTCCAAACAGTCTAGGTTGTCAAGGAGAGTTGTAATTGTACTTTCCTCTACGAATGGAGAAAAAAAGATATACGAATATATTAAAAAGGTAAACGAGATGCAGTCTGTGAAATGGCTTTAGGAGGTAGGGGTGGTGCAGTGGTGAGGGCGCTCGCCACCCGCCTTCCAAAGAAACCAAACTCCAATTTGATATTCGATGCACGTGCACTTTCTAACGAGCTCCTGACAGCTCTTTTCTGCTACATGAGTAAATAAGTTACACTAACATTTACTTTGTCTTTTTCTCTCGTTTAGAAGAACTAATTTACAATGCAATACCCAACACGGAATAATGTTTGCTGCTATCCACCATTTGCCATTTGTTAAAAAAGGGAACCTTTTAAACTCAACAAGCCCGTAGTACTCGATGTTGCCAAACCATTATGAGCTGATCACATTTTTTAAATCCGTGACCAAAACCAACGGTACATAAACCAGCCGAAAAAAAACTTACAAAGGTACATTGAGAATATAAACATCCTCGAGGACCAAGGGGCAGTTAGTGGTGGCGAGGGAAATGCGAAAATTCGGGCAACAAATAGCGCGAACTGCGGGCAAACTGTACCCTGGGTCTCCGAGGATGGAATATAGAGGGCTACCTGGAAGCTTGTCCAGTACGATTCGAACATCTTTTCTATGCATTTCTGTTAAGGCAGCTTGCATCTCCTTTACAGTCAGCTCAGGTCTGCTTTTTTCCATAATGTCGAGGACCGTTTTTGTGTAACTGGTAGATTTACCGATTTGGTGCAGCGTATCGTATGGAATGTTAATAGCTTGACCAAGGGCACGCCAGTTTTTATAGTGGTCCAGGTCCAGTTGTAAGCAAATGCTCTCAAAGACTTCAGCATGGTCAACACGAAGGTCTTTTATTGTTGCATCACCTGAGAATCAAAATGGTATCTCCTCAGAAATGATTAATATCTGACATTTTCCCTAGAATTTACCCGTTGAATTACCATTTAACCCTTCTTATTTTTTGATAGAGTACGGTCTGCATGACCTGTAGTCTAGCTTTAAAATAACTGTGTGTTAAAATAACTTAAAGAAAATAGACACTGGTTGTCTACAGACTTTTCTTGTTTAAGTTCCAAAATTTACATTCATAGAAAAAATTAAAAATCCCGGTTATAAGCCCTAGACTTCTGATACGATTTCGGGTGGGCTGAGAAGGGGTGCCGCGGGGTGTGTTAGGAGGCGATGCAGCATCAGCGGTATCAGATAAAGACACCTTGGTATATATAGACACCTTGGTATATTATCAGCTTTTTCTACAAAACTATAATTTGATACATGTTGTATGTATCAAATTATAGTTTTGTAGAAGACTATAATTTGATAGATGTTGTATGACTAATTTAAGGGATTTGAGGAGAACAGCTTGGTCTTTTACAACGTCATTTACTTATATGTATACATGATGGTGCCCCCACCCCCACAGAAAAATCATGGAAACAATAAAATAAAATACAACCCAATCCAATTGTAAATGCACTATTGGCGATTTAAACATCATTATTTTTGTACTCAGTGCTAAAGGCCGCGTTTGAATCAAATAATTCGTGAATCATTTTTTCATTGCTTTTGACTTTATAACAAAATAGAGACATACTAAAATCCATGCCACTAGCTGCCTAAAAATGTGACTCGCAGAATATGATACCGCTACCAACACACATTTCCGTTAACAAAGAGCACAATTTAAAACTCACCGGGCAGACTGCACTGTTCCAACTTCTTCACAAGATCATTTCTTCCAGTGCTCTGGAGGCCATCTTTGAGCATCTGGACTTTAAAATCAGGGTCACGCCCTTCTTGGAATTCAAACATGTTTTTACTGGGGCTATTCTCAGGATTGTGTTGGCACCTGATTTTAACCTCGTCTGACACTTTGAATTCTTCAGCGAGGTGCAACCAATACTGGTAACCATGATAGTTTGGCTGATCCAGCCGACAAGCAAGCTCATCCATAATATGGATGTTTGTCACAACTTTGTCTTTAACGAGGAAATCTGTGAGAATAATAATGGCTTGTTTTACTCATTGCATTTGTTAAAAATTTAAATGAATTTTCAATGAACAGCTTTAGGACAGGTCAAAAAGTGCTGGAATTAGAAACCTTTGAGGGAACTTTGTCCCAATGGTAATAAGGTATTAAAATGACTTTTAAGACTTTCAATGCACTCACTCACTCCCTCACTCACTCCATTCTGATGTCAAACTGCAATTAATTTATGCGTTAAACGGTAAACGCACTGACAGAAAGGTCTATTAAACGCATTCAGCACATGTCAATCAGAAACAAATTATTCTCCAACCTCAGTCCCAAGATCTCTCTTCCAGGAAACGAGGTTGATTAGTATTTACAACAGAAATTTTCATAAATGCGAAATAGGATCAAACTATTAAAAAATCGCTCTACGAAGCCTGAGAGCACAAGCCATCAATGACCCATTCAGGCAACTCCCATGAGGGGAATAAAATTCAGAGGCAAATAAAGTGAGGTTGCAACAAACTGAAAGCAGGTATGGAATACATTCAATTTCGCTTTGCTATGTGACGTGATTTAATAAACGTTTCAGTTCGTATCGCAGCACATTTTTGTTTCGCGTCACGTCATCCGTTTACAGGCGTAAAAATATTCGCTCTACGAAGCCTGAGAGCACAAACTATCAATGACCCACTCACGCAACTCCCATAAAAACCCCGAAAACATTCAAAAAGGACAAAAAGGGAAATGTGTGATAGAAAGTACAAATTTCATACGTGATTTAATTAACGTTTCAGCTCACTGGAAAAGCACGAGTTGCACAGCACGTTTTTGTTTCGCTTAAACGGATGACGTGAAGCGAAACAAAAATGTGCTGCGACCGCAACGTCGACCGGAAACACTATTATACTACAGTCAAGTATGACATCACGTTACTTGAGACTAACTTAAGTTTAACATTAGTTACGTCGTAGATATGCCGCAGCCAATATTGTTCTCGTCCAAGCATGACTTTACAAAACTTGCCAAAATTTGCATACGAGTCAGAAAACTGTCATAAAAGGTAACACAGTATTAAACTGTTGTAACTGTTCTGGCAGTAGAGGCTATCATAGTCTAATAAGCCGAATAGAATACAACATTGTAGAAAGAGGGAACGAATTTCGCAAACAAAGTGTTTATTGATTTTTTTGTAGCCTGCGAAAGAAACAACAGGCTGCGGTCGGCGTCTTCGCACAGTCTTCCTCAAATCGCCGGCCAAAAGACTTCCTTTCGAGTGAATAGCAGATATTTTATACGGAAACCTCTAGCCCCCGCTAAGGCGTTTAACCGGTGGATTTGTTCCGAAACAGGCGATCGAGCCAACTTGTTTCAAAGGATGTAGACTTTTCTGAACGCCTGGGTGACCCATTAAAGGCGTTTGAAGGATGTAATTTTTTTAAGTAGAACGGAACAGATGCACGATGATTACCAGTAATAAATAAAAAAAGCGAAAGAGACTTTTTGATTCGCCATTATACATCAAGGCCTGTTGTTTCTTGTGAATAGTGTACTTGCATGGTTTATGTAAATGTGAAGAACGTTTTTTCTGTGTTCAATCGACGTACCAGCGCCATTCAGCCATCCCAAGCTTTGCAAGACTCCAGTGAGCGTTTGTATTAAGCTTATCTCAGTTGCTAAATAGAAGCAACTTACCTTTTTTATCTTCCATGTCAGATCCAAGGTCAGAATTTCCTGAGCTTTCCTTTTTGCGACTTGTTTTCTCCTGCAGAGCGAGCCACCTTCACTTTCGATCAAGGGGCGGAAAAAGGAGCGGACACTCAGTAGTGTAAAAACCTGTCTATTAGTCTTAGATTTGTTAGGTTTTCCTTGAACAAATGGCGACTTATCGTATTCCCATTCCCTTTAGGTGTATTTCCACTGTCGCGTTAAATGAAGTTTTACGTGCGCGGCTACGCGCGTTAACTTTACGTTGTCCAATTTCCAATGTCACGTTTTTTCTAGGTATTTACGTACGTCACGCACGCGCATACGCCGTAGAGATCGTGAGGGTTTTCGGAAAAGTTGAACCGATTTCAACTTTTTTCGCGGCTGTCTGCGGTTACGCAGCAATTTAACCAATTATACCTTTGGATTTTGTCACATGACACTATTTACCGTGTGGAGGCCATTTTGTTTTAAATCGAAAATTTCAAGCAATATGGAACTGGCTTCGAACCAAATTGCAAGAACGCGTAGTGAAAGAAAACACCTGGCGTCAGGTCTTGGAGACTGTGAGTCGGTAAGCCGGGAGGGCCTTCTCAGAACTTTATGGTGTCTTTCGGAAGTATTTATAAAATGACTCGTTGTCATATTCACGCATTTTATTTACTAGGATGTGGTCTTCACCCATGGCCACTTGATAACGGTTTCACGCTTTTACCCAATGCGGTTTTTTCGTCCTTTCTTACGAGTCTACGAGTCTATTACTTCTAAAAGGACAAGGAAATGCTCGTCTACAGCGGACGCCATTCAGTTTGGCGACAGGCAAACTAAATCAATTATCCACAATCTCCCTGCTTTTTGGCGTCAAAATTCAGGCTGGCGGGCCAGGGACAAAACTTTACAGCACGTAAATAAGGAACGCTGTTTATAACTTTTAACGCGACATTGGAAATTTGTCCACATACGTTTTTTAACGCACGTTTTACGTACATAAATATTTACGCGACAGTGGATCCACCTTGGCCGTTTTATTGACCGGATGTGACGTTAAATGTTGTGGATTATTCAAATACGAAAAAAGTCTCGATCAATCGCCTCCGCAGGTAGTTTCTTATCTTGTTGTTTTTTACTATTGAACTACATGTATAAGTTATTTGTAATTGAATGTAATTATAAGAATGTAATAAATGCAGATTAAGTAATAGCTAAGTCATTTATGTAAGTAATACAAGACACCTGACTGCGTGTACCCAGGATGTCGTAGCTAGTCGTTACACTGAGAAGCAGTGTAGTACAACACTGGAGTCGGCATTCGCAATCTCTCTTTAGTAAAAATGCATACATGTATTCAAGTTTCTATAAAATTTATCATGACGATGTTGTCTCATCGCTCTAATGAACAAGCTTCTCCATTTGCATATATTAGTTTCTCGTCCGTTTTAGCGGCCCCTTGATAAATACAGGTTATTTTACAGGCATCCATAGGGCCGATTCGCACTAGCGGATATATTGAAATTCAGCTTGGTAGCGAGGCCTTGAGGACACCAACAAAATAAATTTTACAAGCATGTCAATTCATTTCTTTTGTTTATGTCCTCTAGGCCTCGCTACCAAGCTGAATTTTAATATAAAGAAAGAAGCCTATTGGTAGATTTCATAATTTATGTCTTAATTGTTGCAGAGAACAAGTGCGAATACGTTTTTTTTGAGACGCAAAACCTGTCCAACATTTCATGGCAAGCAGTTGTTTTATGATTGGCCCGCGTTACACGCTCGAAACATTTTGTCAAAAAATCGCAAAAACAAGTGCGAACAACTTGTCTGGAAAATTTTGCCGAAACGACACAGAAATTTTGTGCCGAAATGACACAGTTGACCACAGCATTTTGCTTGCTAAATTGAAGATGTATGGTATTTCTTGAATAGCACATCAATGGTTTCATTCTTATCTCTCTAATCGCAAGCAAAAATGCTACTTAAATGGCTGTCTCTCAGAGTTCTCAGATATCCCTTGTGGTGTTCTTCAAGGATCTATCCTCGGCCCTCTGTTATTTTTAATATATATCAATGATTTACCCAATTTCTTAGATTTCACAGCCCCAAGAATGTTTGCAGATGACACTAATTTAACCATTTCTGGTAAAAATTATTTTGAATTACAGAATGGTACAAGTCATGATTTAGAAAATATTAGACAGTGGCTCTTAGCAAACAAACTGAGTTTAAACACCACTAAAACAGAATTTTTAATTATTGGCTCTAACTACAATCTTGCCAATCTTGGCTATTCTCCTGAGATCAGGTAAGGTGATACAAGTATAAAACGTGTCTACTCTGCTAAATCTCTTGGGGCTGATTATTTAAACGAAGCCTAAGTTAGACGTAGTTTAAGGCTAAATCGAGGTTTAGACGACGACTCCATAAACTATGGCTAACCGGAGTCTAAATTACATTATTTGAACGCCGATGAGCCGAAGTTCACGAAGACCACGTTTAGACGACGTCTAACGAGTGTAGCTATTGTTTTGACATCATGCATGCGTGCTGCTCCCAAAGAAACACTATTGTCCTGCTGTTGTTTTCTTTTAATAAAATGACTGCATACATAATTTAGTATAGAGCTGTGTGGAAATATTTTCAAGAAATTGTACTTGAGTTTAGGAAATGAAACAAATGGAATCAAATATCTCTTTAAACCAGCTCGGAGGTTCAGGAAGGGCATACAAAGTACATTTCAAGAAACAAGTTGACTGCAACGGTCTAGAATCAGTGAAAATAAACAGTTAAACGACGTTTTAACCTACTCAGGAGCAGGTCTAACTTGCCATTGTTTGTTAGTCAACGGTTAAACTTCATCTGGACGCGGGTTATGATAAACGTTGTTTAAATAATTGGATTCGCAGGCTAAATCCCGATTTAGACGATTACTTTCTTAGGGCCTGTTTACATGATTCCGGAATGACTTTCATTCCGGAACGAGTTCATTCCATCCCCATACATTTCTCTGTATATGTTTACATGATACCGAGACGAAAGTCAAGTCATTCCGGAATGAGTTCATTCCGGTTTTCATTCCGGAATGAAAGTTTCGTTCTGGAATGACATTTCATTCTGGTATCATGTAAACACAGAACGAATTTCGTTCCGAGAGGAAATCGCAACTCATTAAACCGCATACGGACTCCACAATTTGAATTCAGAGTGAAAAAAGTAATAGCATATACTGTTTAGCCCAAAGAAAAAGCTCTATGGTCAAATTACTCGTTAAAATTGCAGATACAGCAAATAATGGGCACAAAAACATGTTTGCGCGAAACATGCGCCATCTTGTTTTGATCTCGCGCGAAACATGCGCCACCTTGTTTTGATCTCGCGCGGAAACCGCGCACGTGAAAATGCCTTTGGTTGAACCGGTCGACTCTGTCATGTAAATGCAGAACGAACTTCATTCCGGAACGAAACTCGTTCCGGAATGAAAGTCATTCCGGAATCATGTAAACAGGCCCTTATAGCCGCGGTCTAAACTTCGTTTAAATAACCGGCCCCAATTGGTGTTTATATTGATGATCGTTTATCATGGTCCACTCATATTAACCATGTGGCAAATAACTGTCTCATCTGCAATCGGGGGCTTGAGACAAGTAAGGCAATTTGTTAATGATGATACTCTTATAACTATTTATAATTCCCTTATCTAGCCATCTTGGTATGGTATGGGATAATTTATCTAAAGGTCTAGCAACCACTCCAGATTACAAAAATTACAGAATAGGGCTTATGGGGTTATTCTAAGGGCTGCCTATGATGTAACTGAAGCTCAAAGGATATTTTAAAGGAACTTGGATGGTCTGATCTAAAAACCCGAAGAGCTAGGCATAAGGCCACTCAAATGCTTAAAATTTCTACTGGTGAAGCCCCATCCTATTTAACTGACAGATTTTTCAAATTCGAGGCAAGAAATCCTTACAATATTAGGAACAGCGAATTAAATATTAATTTACCATTACCGAAAACTGATTTTATTAAAAGGAGTTTTCTTTACGCTGGTCCTAAATTGTGGAATTCCTTGCCTGATTAAATGAAGTCAGCTAAATCTCTTGCAGCCTTTAAAAGAGGACTGGAAGATATTGACTTTGATATGTTTTGTTTATTCAGTGGCGAGACGAGGCGCTTGCAGGTGAAGTCCCGACAGTTACACAGGCTATCGAATTTGTGTTTAGTGCAGTCGACTAAGGCACTGGAAAGAAAATGAAACAAGAACTCAATGTAAGTGCTCCAATGGCACGGGTTTATCCCTTGTTTTGATTTAGTTATCGTTTATTTAGTAATCTATAAAGTCACACTAGGTGGCTGGTCGCGCGCTCTCAAGTCGTTTCGCGTTTCCATACAGAAAGCATATGGGAGTATCTCACCTTCCGGGATTTGACCCCACTTTTCAGTCATTTTTACTCGGTTAATGAACTCGAACTTGGATAACTCGAAAATTCCGCTAACTCGAACTAAATTTCGTTTTCCCTGATCACGATACCCTTAGCACGTTTACCCGATGACTCGAATTCCGGTTCTTGCAACTCGCCAGGAACGCCCATTGATTAGAGCAACGAACAGATCACGTATTTGACAGCCATTTTCCACTCTTATCATAAGAATGTACGATAGTGTTAAAGTTCTTGACGAGATGTGCTTAATTTGGACTGTACCGTATACTGATGTTATATTAACTTGGAAAATTGAATATTAAATCGACCCCGAAAACTCGAAACACCGCTAACTCGAACTGTCTTTCGTTTCCCTTCAGAGTTCGAGTTACCTGGGTACTACATACAGCAGGCCTTAGACCTGGGTAATAAGGGGTCATGAATGGTCCCTCAAAATTTGTAGTGCTTGCAAAATCAGGCTTCTGCTCGGAATGCTCACAAATTTTAGGTGGGTACACGTTTGCTCGTGCTCGCATGCTCCGTTTAAAGTGGAGATAGCTTTTTGAAAAGGGCTCGTTGCTTGCAAGATTAACTTTTGTAAAAGCTCATCCCTCAATTGCAAAGAAAAACGCTGTGCTCGCATGCTCGCAAAGACCACACGATACCCATAATATAGTTTTCGGCCCTATGCGTTTAACCGTGTATTAGTAAAGATACCATTCCTATTCCTATAAAGTCCCAGTACTTTTGTCAGTAGAGCACTGTAAAAAACCCATAAAGCGAAGTCTTCTATAAGCGGGGCTACCTCTTGACCTTGCCGATGGCGCTTTTTCTGTCATTTTTACCTTTGCGATTACGCGGCCACCAAGCATTCAATACACGTATTTTCAAAACGTCAAAAAAGAAATACACCTGTAGGTGATGACTGATAAAAACATTCAAACTGTCTTGACCTGATTGCATTGTGACGAACCATTGGAACCTCTTTTAAAGGGGGTCACGGTATTTTAGGTAATTCTATTTATTTTCGATAATTAAGAGCTCTAAACTTCAATTTGGCAGAGCAAATGTCTTGTTTTGCAAAATCACGGCCACATAACAAACAAGGATGATTTTCGAGCATTGTAAATGACACTTTCATACAAATTGAAATAAACTTAAAAAAGTCGGGCCGACGTTTTTTTAAGTTTACCCAAACGCAATCTTGTTTAATCTTTAATCTTGTTTAATCGAATTTTGCCCATCCATGCCCCTTTTTGGCTTTCTGTGTTTCTTTTTAGTTTTTGTACAGTTTAAGGCAAAGCGGAAATTGTCTAAAATTGCGTGACATAGCTCCTTTAAGCCACCACTTTTCATTTCCCCGAGGGTGGCCGCTTAACAGATACTCCACTCAGTTTCTTTAGTTCTTACTGCAGCTGTATCTGGCAGACTTGAATCTCACGGCTAACGGCCTATACACATTAAATGTGAGACAGTTTTTATCTCTATTAAGCTGCAACAAACGAAGTGGTGTTTTGCCCGATTAGGAGCCTTCAGTTACTCTTATAATTATATAGCCGTCAGTAAATCCTTTATTGGCAGCACGGCTATTTTTCCTTAATTTCTGGGAACTGTCCTATTTGGGATTAAATTTGGATAGTTTCAATTAGGGCTTTTTAGGTAAAATTCACAATCTGTCCAATTTAAGATAAATTGGACAGTTTTGTCTCAGCCAATCAAATCGAAGAAAACACAACATGTGACGGATAGTAGCCAATTAGCACAAAGCATAGCGTCAGCGCTGTAAACTGGTCGCATTGTGAGTCGACAATGGCGGAATTTTATTGAGCAAGTTTGCTACGTTTTTCTATTCCTTTTGAGCTTTTCAGCAATAGAAACAACAAAGAAATTTTCTACGTTGTCAGAAGACGATCTAGCTACACTAAGAAGCAAAAACCAAGAGCAAAACACCTCCAATAGTACAAAACTTGGGTGAACGTAAGTGCAGCGAAGCGAAGCAAGAAATCTGTCAGATATTTATCGCCATGAGGCATGAGCTAGATGCAATTCTTTGTCGTTTTTTGCTGAAATTCGAAAAGAAAAGACGGTGATGAAGTACGAACGATATAGTGGAAAGGAGTATGTCACATTCAAGAAGTTGTTAAGCTCTTCGGACACTTTGTTTACGACTTTCATTGATTGATGCAGTGTTTTCACTCACTTTGTAGCAAGCTTCGCAAACTCAGGTGAATAAAATTGCACTGTTTTGTTTAAGTTTTATTTGTGAAGACAATGCTCTGAGTGAGTTGCATGTGCTGTGTTATGCCTACTATTGTTGAATGTTTTTCCCGTTCTTGACATAAGTTTATTGTTTATGCTGGATTGACTGACTACAAGCTATATAATTAATATGTAACTGGACTACATGCTTGTCCAATTTTGGAAATAATTAGATTCAAAAAATTCCTCTGACAGCCAAATTGGACTCGGCCTACGGCCTCGTCCAATTTTGGCTGCCCTCGGAATTTTTTTCATCAAATTATTTCCAAATTGGACAGCATGTAGTCCAATTACGTATACAAATGGATCCGACAGGTGTAATTCGAACTCTTTATCAATCTTGTCTCTTTATTAATGTTACAAGTGGCACAAGCCATGCTAATTCAGTGGCGCAGCCAACTTTTTGAAGATTTGTAGGCCTGGTCAACCGGCCGGTAAGGGCCTCCTTTTTGGGATCTTTTCCCCCGAAACGTTTTTCTGATAAAACTCTCGAAAATGCCTTTTTCGAACACTTTCTGGTGATTTTATTTGTATTTCGACAGCAAGTCTAAACGTTCACAACAGTGAACCATTCTTAAATAAACAAACCATTTAACGAACCTGTCACGAGTCTAGCTTCGCCGCTACGACATACCTTATTTTATTTTTTTCTTTGTTTGTGAGCGGGCGGTATCCTACAAATCCTGCGATCTGATTGGTTCCGGGAGCGGGCGGTATTCTCCAATCCGGCCCTCGACAGCGGGCGGTATCCGTTGCGAGATGAATCGTCGAGTGTACTTTCCGCGCGAAATCATTTTGCAGCGTTGTACGAACGAACACAAGAAAGATTTGCTCAGCAAAATCGAAATAGCCGCTCACCAACTGTTGTAAATGCGAAAAGACAGAATAGAAGTGGAATTAAAGGCCTCGAAGTTCTTCTAAAGGCGAGTGTTGATTTTGTTTATCGACAAATTAAGTTCTAGTTGATAGTTTGTTGAGTTTGTGGTTGTTTGTGCATTTTGCAATCATTTCCACGCCATTTTAATACGATAAGATGCGCCGGTTTTAAACTTCAATTTTGAGTAAAAACTGTCTTTTTATCGGCCACTTCTTTGCCAAAACAAAACACTAGTTGCCATCATTCAAGAAAATGAGATTCGTTAATTAAAAACAGCCAAAATAATTCTGACAATATTGTGCCGTACGTCCAAGCTTCGCATTTCATTTAGTTTCACTTTCGCACTGTTTATCACAAAATAATTATGCTGGGAATTAACCCAGAGTTTATTAATTCGTTAAATACAAGTGTGTATAGCTACCTTATTATAGGAAATTAACGCGTCATGAAATTAACGCGAATTTCAAACATTCGCGTTAATTTAAGTCGCGTTAATTTTTGTTAACGTTAATTTCCGCACCGTTAATTAAGTGAAGCGTTAATTTCCATGACGTTAATTTTCACTATTTTGGCCTCAGTTTCTCGTTACAGTCCAGTCGTTCTTGACTCCAAAGAAAAAGCATTATTTTATCTGCCATTATCATTGATACTGCGAAGAACGCTCAAAGTGGGAAAAGTACCACGAACATTGTTTTCGTTTAAGATTATACGCCTACAAGTGTTGAAATAAACTTGTTCCTGTTGTGTACGTCGCGTTAATTTCCATCATTTTGAAATGTTACCCCCTCTTTCGCGTTAATTTCCTTTATTGGGAAGTAATTTTTCCTTCAATTCGCGTTAATTTAAGTCGCGTTAATTTCAAATACCTTAATTAACACAAGCGTTAATTTCCTATAATAAGGTATACCGAAACTGTCTTTCCGTCAGATAGTTTTTTTTTTTTCGGGAAATTCTCAAACTTAGCATCCTGCGAACAGAGTTCTTTATCAAAACATTCATCGGGAAGCCGGAATCGGCGTTTAGTTTTGTCAATGATTATGCTTTGGCTCGATTTTACATTTATGATATATTTACTACTTCAATTTCTTTGATTGAATCTCTTCAGTTTTAATTTAATATGCTGAACCTTTCTGTAAATACGGTTCATTTAATTTATTTCGAACGAAATAACAAACAGCAATTTACACTCTTGCTAACCCGTCGATCGACTCAACATTGAAATTAAATGGCGCGCGTATACAAACAAAGATTTTGTGACACAATCTTTCTAGATTTCTTTTATGAAATCATAGGTGACAAATTACTCCTTAATTTTGGCGCAAAATTTTAACGTTAATTTATAATTTCACATGTGAAATTATAAAATTGCCATGGCAACGTAGTTAGCGGCAAGATGGCGTCCGGGATAAAAGCTGTTTTAAAGCTTAAACTTTGTACATTTTGAATTTCATCTTAGCCAGCTAGCCTTGTCCATGTAATGAAACTTTTAATATTTTATTTTTCAAAACGTCAAAACGACTTCAAGACCTAGGCCAATTACATAAATGGCATCGAGCGGATTTTTTTAGCGTTATACACGGGCGCCGTTTTCAGTTCATTCAAGACGAACTATGGTCATAATGTGAGAAATAATTGACAGTTGATTCATGTTTGAAACTTTTTGACAACCGCAAAAAGGAATCTCTTAAAGGTTTTCTTCAGAGAGTCAAAAACTTGCGAACTTAAGCAAAATGTGTGCTATCAACTTTTGAACCTCGGAGTTCGCGATGCAATATACCAGTCCAAAACCTACGATTGCAAGCGTAATTTGTCACCTATGATATTAAAATGTAACCAAATGGTATACTCGTGAAATTAGGAAATAATTTCACTTGCATTTTTCAAAATTCTAATAATTTTCCTCGCCTAAAGGCTCGGGAAATTATTTGAATTTTGACAAAACGCGCGTGAAATTATTTCCTAATTTCACTCGTCACCATTTGATTACCCATACAAAACAAATAAAGTGGGAAAAAAATAAAAACGTTATTCACCAGCCTAGGTCGGTCCGTATTGGGAAAAACTGTGCCCTCGGTCTTGGAACCGCCCTCGGCCTGCGGCCTCGGGCGGTATCCAAGACCTCGAGCACAATTTTTCCCAATATGGACCTCCCGGCTGGTGAATAACCTATATATAGGAAATTAACGCTTCATGAAATTCGCGTTAATTTTTGTTAGCGTTAATTTCCGCGCCATTAATTAAGTGGAGCGTTAATTTCCATGACCTTAATTTCCATTATTTTGGTCCCAATTTCTCGATACAGTCCAGACGTCTTGACTCTTAGGAAAAGGCATAATTTTATCAGAGTGGAAATCTGCCGGATCAGTAAAACTATGAAAAACACTCGAGGCGGTCAGATTCTTTTGTGTTGAAGTAAACTTGTTCCTGTTGTCTCAACAAGTTTTTTTTTTCCTTTGTGTTTGTCGCGTTATTAAATTTCCTTCATTTTGAAATGTTACCCCCTCTTTCGCGTTAAATTCCTTTATTGGAAAGTAATTTTTCCTTCAATTTGCGTTAATTTAAGTCGCGTTAATTTCAAATACCTTAATTAACACAAGCGTTAATTTCCTATAATAAGGTAGTCTACGGCTGTAGTCTGCTGTAATCTAAGGTGGTTTAGGAGCCACGTCACAAGACAAATTGGCAAGGAATATTATGTTGCTCATAATCCGTGTTTAACTGTGTCAGTCGAAAACATCCTTGGTTTTTTTCGGATTTTTATTATACCATTGGCATTTTTCTGCCTTACAAAACTACTATTTAGAGGTTTTTTCAATTTCAAACAAAGTAAAAAAATCAATTTAATAATTTAATTTAAGTTAATTTAATCTTTTAAGGGGTATCATAATGGATCGGATGCGAAGAAATGCAGACTTTCCCATGTTCAGTTCTCCACCTGCGCATTTCATTTTTCGCTTTACGCTGGACGGACTAAGCAAAAAGAGAAGTCAGACAACAAGGCAAGGAGTCTAAATTTTGACTCATAGCCGGTTGTCATGTCGTAACATGCAGAGACTTAACCGATGCAGAAATACATCTGTAGACAAACGAAACGCTCTAGTATAGAGACAAGAGCTTTTAGTACGTCCAGTTCAATTTCAAACTTCGAGGTTCCCTGTTTAAAGAGACAAATAAGTCTATGAGTCAAGGTGAATTTTTTACACAAAGTAGGCTATTTTCCAACCACGGTTTTCCTTTATACAAGTAAGCTTACAAGCACTTCACTTTGCTTACGGTTAGTTCTAAACTGGTTTGCTTGCGGTAAATAGTGATCCAGTTAATTACCTGCGGTTTGCTTGTTGCTAACTTCATTCCCGTTTGCTTACGTTCTAATCCGGTTTGCTTGCGGTTAGTGCCACTCTGATTTGCTTGCGGTTTAATAGTTGTACTCTGCTTTGCTTGCGGTTAGCTCTTGTTTGTTAGTAAAGGCAGCACTATTTTTTAATTTAATATTTGACTCATTGGCTCGTGACTCACTTAGTCTGTCATAAAGAATTTACTCTACCAAACATTTCCGAAAGTTTTTATTTGCTTTAACATACATAGACATACTTTATTTAACGTGGACAAGTACACGCTTAGCTGTTCGCTAGTTTCCAGGTGCTCCACGATTTAAAAGGGTGATGTACAACATTAAAAAGTATTTACATCAAATCAAAGTGTATTAAAAAAGTACTTTCAGATGCCTTTCAACTTTATCTAATTCATCAAGAGGTTTTTTTGGACAGTCAGTCGGAACAGTTTCGAGTTTGAAGAAACTCTTTGCGAGACCTCGGGCTGCTGCTGTGCTTCGATCAATACGCGCTCCTTGGTGCACAGCAATACAACGCCATAGACACAAATTATCAAGATAGGTATCTAGCGCAACCATCGACCGGCCATACGCAAGGTTGCGAAGCCAGTCTGGTAAGGGGCCTGTGCCTAACAGCGGTTGTCGGTCAAGTCAAGCACAACCTTTACATCAACATTAAAAAAGCTTTCAAACTTCCACTTTGTAGAAGGTCTTTTAATATTGTCAGGGGCCAGGCGTTTTGTCTCCTGTTCGGTCAACCATTTTTCCGCTGCAGAAAGCTTATTAATCCAAGGTGAGCCTTTGTTAATGTAGTAAACAATGACCGGCTGTGAAAAAAGCGTCGCGTGACGTGACAGTCACGGGCTTGTTTGAACATGTCAAGGCCTTGCCTGAACATGGTATGCAAATTTTGTTTTTTTCCGCGTGGGTAAACAAAGTCGGGAAATTTACCGTGACTCATTAACACTTTAGTCCGGCGGCATAGCTCAAAATTTCGGCTGAATTGTGCACTTCTTGTTACCAGCCTGAAATTTGGCACCCATCGAGAGACTATCGAAGTAAACATTTTAAGCTATAGAACCACCTCGACAGCGACGCTGTTTCCATGGAAACTGCATTTAAAAGAGCTACATGTGGAAAGCGATTTTCTTCATGTTTAATGGGATATGGATATGTCGGCGTGTAGAGATGGTCAGAAGCGGCCCTGCCGGGAACGGAATAAAATGCCATCGCCATGGTAACTGAATCTTAATTTATGCAAGTTATGCATTGTTTGCAAGTTCAGATCAGGAAATTGAACAACAAATCACTCATCATTCACACTTAAATTCCTTTCTTCTGTTAGCTAATCTGTCCATAATTATACTCCATTTTCCAGCTTATTTTCACTTAATTATAATAAGTAAACTTCTTATTTTTTGTCTGTGTGTGTGTGTTGCTGTATTTTGTTTTGTAAGTCCTAAGTACCCGACACACTGATTTTAGAACTTATTGTATTTAACACTAAGGATGACTGCCCAATCTCATTAGCCAATGGTGATTTTGTTTGGGGCAGCCATGCACTTAATTTATTTTAATTCTTCTTGTATTAAAATTTAAATTTAATTTAGGGGGCAAATGAAGTGTTGTGTTTTGTCGTTGTGTTGTACATGTGTGTTGTGTTTAATACTTCTCTTTAGAGGTACAATGTTGAAATTTGCCATGTGTTAATATGGCAACCTTGATAACTGCTGAGTGGCATACACATTGCTATAGATATTGTGTCTTTCTAGATCAAAATGCTGTCTTGAAACTATTATCTTAAACATATTCCATGTCACGCACAGACAAACAGTGAAGTCCAAGGCAAATTAGCTCTACAGCACTCGCATCTATTGTTGCTACAGCTGGTCTTGCAGCCACTTAGGATGAGCTCTTGACAGGACATTGTAGCGTCAGGCAGTGTGCACCGTATCGGTCGCCATGTTTCCTCTCTGAACGTCCAGTCCCATTCTTTTGGGTGCGATACCTTAGTTCCTCTATTAGATAAAGTTGTTGATTATCGAGCTTGCCTCCGCGATTCTGGCGACCAATATCGCCTTTGTAAAATAATGGACAATCTGTTCGGAACGGGACTTAAATTTCGGCTGTTCCTTTCCTAGCTCAAATTGACTGGCCTCCTCAAAACATTTCCCAGCCCCTCTATTACATTGTTGATCCTTGAACCTTGTTTTACTTGCATTGAAAGTACTTGTGATGGGGCAGCATGTGGGTACTTGTCTTCATCACTACTGAACTGAGGACCAACCTCGCTAGTTCAGGTCCAGATACCATCCACCTTAGCAACACACTTGGATTCTCTGTCAGGCCTATCGCCCCGCCGTCCTCTTTGATGAGTTCAAATTGTATAGGGATGGTGGTTTCTTTCTTACTTCTCCACGTGGAAATCGAATCAGCTTCTTCTCCCTTTTGAACAGATTTCACATACTTCCTGCATTCCTGTTTCTGAAGAAAAAACAAACTTGCTGCAGTTTCGTTGTGAGTGTACCTAGTGCACGTAATATGTGCACAGTTGAGAAGCGATTCCGCTCTCTTCCGTTTGTAGTGATCTAAGCTTGTGACAAAACTTCACCTCATCCACTGCCAGCGAGCGAGGTCCCGAAAGCCTTTAGTGCCGCCTGCTCGATGTGAAGACCACCAAGCATGACTCCCAGCTTATCTTCCCATGTACGATCCTTCTGAGTCCACTCGACAGTTTTTGCCAAAGCAAAGAGCGGCTGATCGCAAGCAATAACCACAGTTTGTCCCGGATTAACGTACTCTACGGCTTTGCCAATAGCAGTTATGTGTGACTTATCATCGCCTTGGAATCAGTGCAATCTAAATAAGGCAGTAGAGAGCTTGTACACTTTTAACACTTGAGGAGTACTTGCTCTATGGTGCTTGCACGAAATATTCGTTTCCCCTAAGTGAAGTTCTTTATCCAGCATCACGGTTGCTCCGTTTCGAGTTTGCTGGGCTTCACTATTCTCCCTTGTATGTTCTTGGCAAAATACGCATTTGCTTCAGCATTTTGGCCTGATGATCTCTTAATATATTTTTTTTGTTACTGGAAGACATAGCTGAGCTAAAAAGTTTAAATAACGGCCCAGTAATACCAGTTGGTCACTGAAAATCCGGTTAACAATTTTCCCTTTTGCCTGTGCTAAAATGCCACTGCGAAAATAATATTGCCAAAACACGGCCAAGGGAAGACAATCAACAGCAAGTAACAAATTTGCATTCAATTTTTGCATTATCCACTAGTTTTTGTATTTGTTTGTATGAATGCTCATGTCTACAACTAAATTTATTTTTTTAGAAGTAAATGTTTAAATTCATACGAAAGTTTCTGAAAAATCACTTTTCTGCGCAAATGATTAAATCATTCCTGAGTTACTAAAAGATGCCGTACATCTTCGCGGGGGGTCTCAGCGAGGAAAAACTTGGCTATTTACGGACAATACGGTAAGAACTGAGAATGGTTCTATAGCAGAAGTTAATCACCATGCATATCTCTATTGATCTGCAAAATATGAGAGTAGTAACAAAAATGACACAATTTTTCAGCTATGCCGCCGGACTACTTGTCAAAAAACAAACTCCAGCCGCGATAAAGCGTCTAATTCAGAGGTGGTATTTGTCGACTCCCCTCTCTACTACTTAAAGCGTTTTTCCTATGGGTGGAGGGTGACAAAATTAAACCCCCAGTAAATTTGGTTAAAAATATTGTCGAACTCGACTAATCTAACCGCCACCAGGCCACAAAAATTATTATTAATGAGCTGGGTAGAATTGAAGGAAACTTAAAAGAATAATAAGTGACTGAGCTACCGACCAAAAAAAATAGCAGGGTTTGTAAGGGTTTGGTTTGCAGGGTCTGCAATGCGTCAATACTTGATTCTGATCAAAAGGATCGCGGCCTGTGGGTAGGCCTTTCTCGATTATGCTAGCAGTGATTTTTTCGGCATTTTTTGGGAAAACGAGCATTTTTTTCGTTTTTACTTGAAAAGAATTGCTAGCATTTTCTGTTACTTTTCATGACTGTGATCCAGATTTCAGCACTCAGAACTCAGAAGGATAAATAATCCTAAAGTTTCCCAATTTTGATTACTTAATTTGATTGGTTACTTGTCTGTGTGGTTTTTAATTATTATTTTTTTAAATCTAAAAAAAAAATATTTTTTTTATTTTTTTTTATAAACAAACAATTATTAAGTATCGCCTGTTGCTAATATGAGCATATAGTGTAAGAATTTGCAAGGAGTTGAAACAAAACAAAGCATTTTTTGGAATTCAAGTGGCATTTTTTAAAGAAGTCAGGCATTATTTTAGCATTTTTTTGGCTTTATGCAAGAATTTCTAGTAGCATTAAATGCCAGTTTTACTAGCATAACTAAAAGGCCTACCTGTGGGGCGAGTATGGTTAACACTCACGTGGTTGAGCTTATTTTAGCAACATCTGAGTTCGTTCGTTTGTTTGTTGGGACAGTGAAACTTGTCATTCGTTAAAGTCTTAGATCTGTTTTTGGCAACCTTGTGTTGCTTTTATAATGGGTTATGTTTTCTTTTCTAAACTTTTCATTTTATCCAGAGATATCAATGTGCAGTTAATGCTTGTCGCATCTGCTATGTTTCAATTCCTGTTTTAAAGCCTGACTTCATTGCTAAAGCTATGGCAACGATGCTCATTAGTAATTTTCATCCTCATCAACTTTCATTTTCTTTGTTACATCATATCTGCCTGAGTTAAATGAAGTATCCTCCAAAAAGACACAAAACAATAAATGTTACTAGCGGAAAAAAGTTTGGGATAGTAATGCTATTTAGAAGTTATCTAGTAAGCTGGTAAAAACAGAAATCGATCTATCTTCTAGACGCGTCATCTGTATTGTATGTGTTAACAACTGAACGTGCAATATTGCCTGTGGCGGCCTTGAATTCTCCGCCTCTCAGATTTAAAACTTTGTGTAAAGTGACTGATAGTTCTAAATTTGTTACGTTTAATTTCTCCATTTCTGACGCAAGAACCTTTATCCCAAGTACCGACAATAGTTTGTCATTAACAAAAAAACAATTTTTGTCATCATGTCAAGTGAAACTTATCTACTTGTGCGAAATCTGCAAACGAGCTCGCGGTATCTGTTTTACCAAAAGTCTAAAAGAGATATACACTTTTGATTTGACTATTTTACTGGCTAACTTTTTACACTAGCGCAAAATTGCCGTTTGACAGTCATAATCAGTAACATTTATTTGTTTCGTGTCTATTTGGAGGATGAGCGAAACAATGAAAATGAAAGCTAATGAGGATCAAAATGACTAAAGAACACCGCTTTAATTGATTAGCTGTATGGATGGAGCCAGACAGGGAAAAGTGTGAAGCAATACATGTAATCGCGACATAGCTGATGCGAAAAGCCAATGAAACTATTTAATGTTTAGTGAGTCGGGTTTATAAAATTTAATTGTTAATCTACAACAGTAACTGTGGCTGAAAATCCATTTTGGTTAAATTTATGGTCATACAAATTGTAGTTCACCAGCTGCTTCCGTGTAAAAAATCATTTAAACGCAACGTAGAAAACAAAAACATGACGCCAATTAGTGGCAAATTAGTTATTCGCGCTCTTAAGTTGGTAAGTGAAACGTTGTCACTCTGCACAACTTTAAAGTTCATCGTAAAGTGATTTCCTCATTGTTTGCAGTGTGTATTGCAGCGTACGACCAATCAAAATACGTTGTTAAGGACAACATTCAGAGTTTTTTTGGGCAACAATGTTATTCCTTTCAGTTAGTAAAGTGTGGTGTTCACAGAAAGAAACACTTCTTTGCCAATGGCTCTTTCAAACAGCCGCCACAAAGTGCAGTTAATGGACGAAAATTGTTAATAAAAGGAAATGAAAGTCATTTGCCTTGAAGCAGCCAAAGGACCGCCACAGAAAATTTCATTTGCAGACACGAACTTAGTTGGAAAAGGTCGATTTCGAGATGAACTTCAGCAACACTACACCAACACTCTCATCCGCATTTCCAGACTGTTCCGCTAACCCATTGCTTTGGAATGAAGAATATCTGGTGGAAAAAACCCTTTTCATATTATTGGCCATAGTACTGAACATTGCAAGCTGTCCCTTCACCGTCTTGACGAACGGATTGGTGATTGTGGCGGTAAAAACAAGACACGATTTACAGACCATGCACAACGCTCTGCTGGCCTGTTTGGCGGGAACAGACCTTTTGGTGGGAGTCGTGGTTCAACCAAGCTTCATAGTGGCTGAAATTTTCGTCTTGAATGGTTTGTCGCCCGCTGATTACTGCCGCTACTTTCCTGTTGCTTTAAGAGCTTTCTTCATTCCTTTTTCGGCATCACTGTTTCATTTAGCTTTACTTAGTGCAGAGCGGTACGTGGCAATGAAGTTCGCCTTAAGACACGCAGACATTGTAACCACAACTCGTATAAAATCAGCCGTTATTTTTGTTTGGCTCTTTTCAATTAGTTGTGCCATTTTTTCCCTTAGTGATTTTGACATTTTAAAAAACATTGTTGGCATGACTTATTTTATATTTCGTGTCTTTGCTCTTGTAATAATTGTGTACTGCCACATTTCTGTGTATGTAGTAACTCGTCGGCACGAAAAACAGATTCAAGCCGAGCAAGTTTCACCGCAAGCTGCTGCTAAGTTTTTGAAGGAGAAAAAAGCTTTCAGAACGACAACTATTATTATCGGTGTTTTGTTAATGTGTTACTTTCCTTTATTTTTGTCTAGTATAATGAAAAAGTTGTTATCCAGTGGCTATTTTATGAATCTCATAACTTTAGCACAACCAGTTTTTGTGTCAGTTGCTTTGCTCAATTCACTGTGTAATCCACTGATTTATTGCTGTAGGAGCAAAATGTTTAGACAAGCATTTAAAGAATTGCTTTAGAAAAAGCAAATGTATAGATAAAAATGAAAACTGGAAAGACGAAGTAATGGTAGCGTCATGTAAATTCTGAAATAACTGCAGTGGGAGCAAAATGTTGTAACATGTAAAGAAAATTGTAAATGCCGCCGTTTTGAGAATGCTAGTTGCATTTAAGGCAAACAAATGGTACATGTATATATCATCAAATTATATGAAGGCTAATAAACTGCTTAAAATTCGTTTACATCTTGCGCAATTACGCCTTAATTGCAATAAACATAACATGCTTAGCCATGCAATCTTCTAAATGGAAATCAAGGGCGTTGGTTTAAAGTGAACGATAAAAATTATCCCTCAAGAGTTTATTGAATAAAATTTCTTGCAACAACAGAGGTGCTGGGGGAAGCGCAGCGATCGACAATCTTGCCCGTTCTTATAAACATCTGCCGCACCGATTTTGCCGCTCGGTTTACTCCGCCTCAACTCGATTCACTCCTCCTTGGAAACCCCCACCCCACTCAACCCCGACCCAACTGGCTTAGTTTCAGGGCCCAGTTGTTTAAAGGGTGGATAACACCATCCACCTTATAAATCGCCATCCAGTGGATAAGTGTTAACAAAACATTGTACATTATCCACCATTTGAAAAACTGTCCCAGTGCTCTCGCTGTTCTTCTTTCCGCATTCAACGATCTGAGAGAATAGAGAAACTGTGTCGGGTTGATATACAGAATCAAGAAAAAATAATCGCAGAATAAATCATTTGTGCGAACTACTTAGGTCAGCTAAAAAGTGAAAAAGTTGGTACGTTTTCACTGCATGGGTTAACTGGTGTTCAGAATATCAATTGATAGGCCTTATTCACGATAGCTGAAATCTTTGTTTTCTCTTTAAAATGCAAATTAGGCACGTGATTTCCGAGGGGGCAAACAAGCTTACATGTAAAATTTCAGCAGGTGATAACGTTTTTTCGTCCCATACTTTGGTTTCAGTATTGTGGAAAAATTTTTCTAAGTTTTACGCATTTTCGGCGCTCTCAGAAAATAGAAAACGGCTTGCGTAGTTAAGTGCGGCTTTCTCCAAAAATCAACTAATATCGCCTTTCCACGGCACAAATTGGAATAATCGATTTCGCTCATATTTTGCCTATAGATAGGTTCTAGTGAGAAACCAAACGGACTGCACTTAGTTTTTCCTAATACAGCTTCCTTTCCAAGAAATATGCAAAAAAAGATTTTGCCCCAATTGCGCTCAAAATCCACTTCCGGGTTGACTGATTTTATTGAAAGTTTGATCGCCTCGCGCGTTATACTGCAGGTGTTTATTGATATTTCAATAATATTTATAATGTAATTAGATCTCTATTGTATGACTGAGCGAAAAATAAAACAAATCGAGATTAATTTTTAGCCTGAAACGGGGATAAATCCAAAGGCAAAATTTGCAAATGAGTAGCGAGCGAAATTATGCAGTAAAACTCTGCCATTTCTTTCTATGTGCGATAACTTAATATATTGTAAAAACAATTTTTATGGGTTAACTAGACACTTATCTAATAGGATATCCAAAAAAATCTCTGGGGAAAAGGTTTTTAGTGGCCCGCTTTGCCCTTAGTTTATCACTAATTTTGCCGTAAATCGGCTAAAATGTAAATAATTGCATGACACGGCTTGTCTCAATACCCGTAAACAGTGTCACAATTTCTGTATTTAAAATAATCTAAACATTTAAAATACACGAAAAGAAGTAGATGTCACATTCCGATTGTTAATGGGTACTTAAAGTAAAACCTTTACTTGCTATGATACCCTATAATGAATATATGTTTAACCTATCATCCATGTGTTGCTTTTCCCGCTAGCTGGCTTTGCTGTTTACTACTCTTCAGTTGAAATCAAAAACAAGGCAAATGTACCATGTTTTGTCTGCTCTTAAACACTTGAATTTATATCTATCTTTATTAAGACAATCCAGAAGAATTCAAACGGGCTCAGTTATAAGATCTTTATTTTTCATGCACCCATCATGAAGGAGAGTCTGAATGGGCGCTCTGCTACACGGGAAATAATTGTCGTTTCTTTTATAATTCATAAGATAATCCTCAAAACAACGAATAGGCATACTAGGTTCACATCGAAAAATGCCCCTACTTTCACAACGTTCGTTCATTCATGATCATTAGTTTTAAGATCTATAGCTAGTGTTATTTCTGTTCTAGTACAGTTCGCTGAAAGTTAGTATTTTCAAATATATTTACGTTAAATCGGTAGACATGCAACTCGGTCTACTGGTGAATCCAGCGGAGATGACCAGTTCTTCATCTTTTGATACAAATCTGACTATTTTGTACTGAAATCAGTGCCAACGAGACTCCACCTCCCACTCCATTTTAAGGAAACGAAAGGCGAATGCCCACCTCCGCTCCTGCTGTGCCACTAAAAATGGGCAAAACGAGGTGGATTATTGCAACAACTGACTGCGGAAAATCAAAGGCCGGAAGGGAGATCGAGAAGGTTGGGGGGGGGGGGGGGGAGGGGGGGGGAGCTTGCAGAGTGGAATTAAATTTTTCGACAACGTACATGTATGTAAATTATGCGATTACTGCTCTTACTTAAATAAACATAATCGTCACCACCAAACGCTGGTATAACGAATTTGTCAATGCTCAAATATTAGATGGAGAGCAGACGACTTCTTTGCAAGTTTGCACTCATAATTATCCATGGAAGGCTTTTTGCGGGTTATCGTAACATGGGAAGCGCCGCCGCTATCGCTGGTTATTGCGAAATAACTGTTTCAAATAAAAAACGCATTACATTTGTAGACTATTCACTGGTTGATTTAGCGGAGGCATGCAGGGCAGAGAGGACGTACTAGTTTCTTTGTTTTTATTTGGTTTTTTTTTTAAGCAGTACTAACTAGACTCCGCCTCCCACCTCTCTTATAGGAAAGGAAATTCAAAGGCCTGCCTTCTTCGCCGCTCCTTTGCCCTGTCCCTTTTGTTCCCATTTTGCTGCCTATAGATAACGGTTCCAGTTGCATGAGGGTGATTTTTCAATGTGAAACGTCACTAAACGCTCTAAGCCTGTTTTTAAGGGCTGAGCTTGAAATTTTGCACTAAAAATAACTGGAGCCGGCTGGGGTTAAGGTAACAACTGTGGAAGATAAGAAAACTGAAAGGAGTGGGGAGAGGAGAGGGCTTATCGCTGAGCCCATAACGAGGGCTGACAATAACATTTTACATCAAGTGTCACTGGAGCATTTCTCAGAAATTTGTTAAAGAATCCCTGTGCTGTGCCCAAGGGAGATACTCAGGATTTCAAGTGACAGAAATGATGGAAGGATTTTTTGGGGTTTGAAATTTTTAATTCTGGGAATTGTTTGTCTAGGAAATTTTTTAAAAGTATTTTATGGGTGTTCTGAATAAAGAAGGGATTTTTGGGGGGAATAAAAACAATCTAAACATTCGTGGTGGTGCATTGGTTGTATATTTTCGCGAATAAAGTACAAACAAACGTTTTTTTTACTGATGATTAATCTTGAACGATGGTGTTCCAGTCCTTCGCTTTGCCTGTGAACTCGAGCGTCCCCCCTGAGTTTCCTTTTTTTTTTTCTTTGTGTTACCATTATTACCCCTTTCTAGAAATCTAATGGACAGAAATTCGGCATGGGATATTTTTGGGGTAAATTTTTTTATCCAGGTATTTTTTTTAGAGTGTTTTTGGAAGCCCTCATTATCCATTCATTATCCAGTGTTCCATTATCCATGTTACTTGAAATCCCAAGTACCCTCTCCCCCCACCCCCTCGAGGTGCTGTGCACGTCTGTTATGTTTCCATTGTCCAAAGCAGCTTTACACTTGCTAAGACCATTATGGAATTACTTTTAGAAAAGACCTATTATTTGCATTTTTTCTTATCCTGAATTTTAATTCTTTCATTTGATTCACAACTACCTCCTCCTCGTTATTTACGACGACAAGTGGAGGCAGGTTCTCAGCTGCTAATTTTGACAGCTTCTCTTCTTCGGAAATTGAACACAAACATTTCCCTGAGTGATCTGCACATACCTTATGGAAACAAAATGAAAACTGTCACACGTACTTGTATGACGAATTGCCTGCATTCAGACAAGAAGCGAGTGAGACGTCGATATCTACCTGATCCAACGGGAATCAAATGTCCCATTCTTTTCATGATTAACTTGGAGAAGATTTTGTTTATCCCTTAAGCTTCCTTCGGCAGTCGGACATTTTCCTCTGACGATTTTATGCTTCTCTTGTCAAGCGAGACCATGGGTTTAGCAGTCATTACGTTGACACTTGGAGGAGTGTAAAAAAACGTAGCTCGAGCAAGAATCAACTCTACTTCACTCTCCATATCATGAAACTCCAAGAGTGACTTGTGCTGTGCTATATTTTCAGTGCATGATTATTGTGAAACTTTCTCTGTAGCCTGATTTCTGTCGCTGCGATCAAAGGAGCACTAACTTTAAAAGAACAACAAGCATTCATCTTGTTTTATCCGCAAAAAGCGAAGAGTCGTGTTTACCGATCGATCGAACTGTGGAATTGGATAAGGACTTGTTATCAAAATAAAAATAATTTAATTGTACAATTTGCAGGTCGCAAAGAAACTGGATTCAGGACTGATGCAAATATTGCGTTAAAATCCGGCGCTAATCATATTCGAAGCTTCAGTTCCTTAAAACGTACTATTCGGGCACAAAATACATAGAATTTTGTACATAACTTAGAAAGGCACTGCTATATTTTATCTGTCTTATACCATAAAATTAATTGTTTAAAATTCTCAGTATTACCTTCAATGTTGATATCTATTCGTATACAATTCTCCCCAATAATTTCTTATGCTTTATATTTTTCTCCTTAAAAGGACATGAATTGGGAAAAATACCGGTAATTTGGGACAAAAAGGAAACACAACACATCAACAAACAACAACGACAACAACATCATCGCACTCGACAAATATTTATAATTTAATTGTTGCGCTGTTTCCTTCAGATCACGCAAAGAAATAAACCAAACAATATTTACTCGTTATTACGTAAAATAATTGATCTGAGAATGCTTTCCTTTATTCGACCGGTTTTTGTGGATGATCGAATGATCAACAGCTTAAAGCAACTATTAACACAGAACTAAACCATCTAGCATGTTGTGATCAAGAGCGTGTAGAGATCACGCAAAGGTTCCAGAAATGGCGAAGGGAAAAAATCTAATATTTCCTTTACCTTTTTCAATAGTTCACCATACGACCTGTTTATTTGCATGGGTTGTTTGACGGAATTCTCACAAGAGCGTCAAACATGCATTGAAAACGATAAATTAATTTCATTCACTGTTTACTACCTGTGTCACGCAATTGCTGTCACGCAAAAACGGCAGATTATCAGCATATTAGTGATAAACTAAGGCCAAAGCGGACCACTAAAAACCTTTTCCCCAGAGATTTTTTTGGATATCCTATTAGATAAGTGTCTAGTTAACCCATAAAAATTGTTTTTACGATATTTTAAGTTATTGCACATAGAAAGAAATGGCAGAGTCTTACTGCATAATTTCGCTCGCTACTCATTTGCAAATTTTGCCTTTGGATTTATCCCCGTTTCAGGCTAAAAATTAATCTCGATTTGTTTTATTTTTCGCTCAGTCATACAATAGAGACCTAATTACATTATAAATATCATTGAAATATCAATAAACAGCTGCAGTATAACGCGCGAGGCGATCAAACTTTCAAAAAACATCAGTCAAACCGGAAGTGGATTTTGAGCCCAATTGGGGTGAAATCTTTTTTGACATATTTCTACGAAAGGAAGCTGTATTAGGAAAAACTAACTACGGTCCGTTTGGTTTCTCACCAGGACCTATCTATGGGAAAAATATCAGCGAAATCGTCTATTCCATTTGTTCCGCTGTCTGGTTGATAATTCTAGAAAGTCGCACTTAAAAAGTCAAGTTATCGAGCAACTTGTTAAAACTAACCTTATAATGAAATCATTATTAAATGAATTGACACTCATATGTGATTTTGGCGTGGATTGTTGACCATTTCGACGGACCGAATTACCAAAAAACTGCATCATTTAAATGTTTGCCCCTTTGAAGAAGGTGGCTAATTTGCATTACATCATAAAAACCATCATGGCGGCTATCGTGAATATGGCCTATTGGAGAAGTCTGATCCATTTCCTTCAAAAAATGGAAGCGATGTCTGTTTAAAACTCTTTTATTAAAAGATAGCGACAACTAAATATAATTAATATTATTCAAGGGAAAGTGGCCATGCCCAAGCCCCATTTGAAATGCCTCATTAGTAATTTGACCTCCTGGCAGTCAGATTTCCTTCCATCTACAAATTAACGTACTCTGTTTCAAGCAAGCAGGTAACATTCCTTTGAAAAATAAACTTTTCCAAACTATGGAATAAAGGTAGTTCAATGAACATGCTTTCTTCAAATAATTAGCAAAGAAATACAATTTTATAATTTCCATAGCTTGGCCCATTTTTTTCTAAATCGCAAAACCAAAACAAGCAATAGAACCGCACTCGAACTACAGTTTTCGCTACTGTTAAGTCGGGTGCTAGCCAGCTTGGAAATTAACAAAGCTTTGTGTTACAAAGTTACTGTCGAAAGGTAAAACGTAATAGTTTGTCTACAGAACTAAAATTTAAATCAATCCGCAGCTGGGAAAAACACAATGCTTTTGCATGTTTTGGTTTTTCTACCCTTACAGGGCAGTAACTCTTATTGCTAACTAACACAAAATCACTCTGTTCAAGTGTCGATTTGTTTGGTACCTCGAATCTTCGCTCCTTACTGCGCAAACTTGACGATGCAAGCGACTCTGTCTGGAGAGTTCCGTAACAGGATCGATTCTGATTGGTTGTAAACTCAATAAAAATGACCAGAAGCAAAACACCAAGGAGTTCATTGAGCGATTGCGTGCCTTTAAAAGCTAGCCGTGGGCAGTTCTACCGGAAGTACAAGGTTTTTGGACTTCCAATCAGGACTTTCCAGGGTCGCTTGTTTCCCGAGCGCTGGTCAGTCGGAAGGAAGATTCCGGATACGAGGTTGACTGGGACATTTCTAAGCGCAGAAAGTACTATTTTAATAGAATACTAATATTTTTGAACTTTGCCTGAAACTTAAGAGAAAAGAAAAAACATCACTACTTTGTTGCCGACCTTCAGCCACTGCTCACTAACAAACGTATACAGTGCATATTTTGAAAATCAAATGCATGAATATGTATATTTCACTCCAACTTAATTTAGAGTTGATTTATCATACTCTTCATAATGTTTGTTGCAATGCTACAAGTTTAAAACTGATATTCTCCCGGCTCTGCTAAAATAAAAGCAGTGTACTAGGCTCGACTCACCCAAACCAGCAAAGATTATTTTGTTTGTTTATATGACTGTATATTGTTCCCAAGATAACAACTAAGAAGTAGTAATTTGAAAATTATATATAGAATTATTCTCCGGCTTTGACATAACCCAGTAACAAACATGCAATACTGTAAAGCTGTTCTTCTCAAAACGATTGGTCCCTTTTGCAGAGACAAGCAAAGCCTTTAAATACTACTTGTACGAGTAAATAGATAATTTATCTTTCACAGGAGACGCAAAGTATCCTCCTTCTTCAAATTGCTTGTACATACCATTACATTACCGTTAATTATTATAGTGAAAGTCTCCACTGACGGTTCTGTACTAAAACAAAACTACAACTAGTCTACTGACCTACTCATATAAGGTAAGTTAAAATGCGTACAGTGTATCAAAAATAATCATACTACGTACTATTTCCTGATAATATTCTTTTCCTATGAAACTTAAGTACTTTTAATAAGTATCCTGTCCTAGTAGTAAAAGGGCTAGGTTGTAATAATTCAGGCACTTTTGTTTCATGCAAAAAAAATAAATGAATAAAAAAAAAAAAACAATAAAAGCCATCTCGCCATATCCCGAGCCAAACGGACAGACAGCTTAAAGCTTGGTGCCGCCTGTTCAAAAATGGCCATGCATATAGGGTAATTTTGCAATCGTATAAAAAAACCCTATGGTTATCAAACTGGATTGGCTTTTCTTGGCACACTTATTTTCACTTTAGCTGAGATCATGATAGGCAAGAATCGCCAAACCCATCACAACCTAGCCCATCACCTGAACATGACCGTGGCACATAAGAACGCTTATCGTAGCTACCTTTGTTATTTTATAAAGCCTTCACTAAGACATCCACCTGGTCATATTCAGTCTTGTCTTCATTACTTCTGTAGAGCTTTCTTGTCTCCTAGGCTCAAGTCTTGAACACCTTCTGTGACACTTTCAACGACTTCTTCATTAAAGCCTTGTTTAGTGGCTGCAGGACCTTCAAATATAGTTCAATCAAACATTATTAAATTAGCAGTACAAAATTACTTAGCTGCAGGCTCGACATTGAATTGTGACGTAGTATGCGATCTGAAGAGTGCTGGTGATTGTTTTTCACAAGACACACATGTCGACTTTACACAGTTCTCGTGTCAGCGAACCCAAACAACAATAAACCTAATGGCTTTAAGTTTAGGCACGACCAGATATATATATGGCAGTAAAAGAAAAGGTCCTTTGTTGACTCTTCGTTCAACGCCAGAATAAAAACATCTAGATTGATAAATTTACAGGAGCAAAAGTATTTTTTCCAGTTACTCAAAGGCAAACGTAGCATTAACCCGGTTTTAAAGCCGACAAAGCAGCTTTTAAATAACTCAGCAGTGTAATTGCAAAAAAATATAGCGCAGAAAATTCAAGTAGTCTGTACACACAATGGCAAACAGTGTTAAGCCTCAACTGTGAAGTTTTTATTAAAATGCCCAAACGGTAGTGATTTGCAGTGAGCTCAATCAAATTTGATCCAGCCAATATGCATGTGTAAAAACAGAGTGAGTTTGGCAAAAACACTTATAAAACACAACCTAACCAAAAGTAAACTCTGTCTCTTAGAAATTCGTTAGCCTAACCCCAGTGTAACCCACGTCCATATTCAGTTTGCCACTGTATAGATGATCTCATCTCCAAATATCACTGAACTAAGGATAACTGAGAAAGTTCTCAATAAACGTACAAACTGGTTATGAGGTTTAGGAAGTTGTCATTGATAGTCTATGAAAATCCATAAAATAGGATTAGTTGAAAAACAAAAACAATGTTAGCTTGGCTTCAATTAACGCATGTGGTGTGTTGTTTTAATTAGTATATACCACACAAGAGAATAGTGCTTTTCGCGCGCTCTGATTGGTTAACTCGGAGGTGATAAGCAAAGTATTATTAACCTCCAAGCAGCTGAAATGAAACAAAATGGCTTCCCGTGTCGCTTTGGCTACTGAAAGTAATGTTTTTGTCTGTTAGTTATTCAGCTTGTGTGGTATAGACCTAATTGAACAAACGTTGACCATGTAAAAGGAAAAACCATGCACGACATGACCCAATGGTATTCTGGGTTGAAAACATTGGTAAGCATATTGATATATTCCATTCATTGATAATCAATTTTTTTTTTTTTTGAGAAGCGAACTGTCTTATTATAATATTTATTCTGTCAAAGATGATTTTTTTTCTGGTTTCCCAGTTAACATTTGGGTCACATCCTTCATGGTTTAAGCTTTTCAGGGGTCAACAATTTTTCAATCAGTTGTATACTAAAACAATTACTCATCTCAAATTTGGTGAATAATTATTAATAATTAAACATACTAAAAGATAATCTTACCACAGAAGAATTTTTCTAAAGCCTTTACAACGTCACTTCGTTTCAGCTTTACTAGCACTTGGAGAAACTGCTTCAATGTAAGGTCTGGATTTACTTGAACGATGTATTCCAACAATTTTTTGGTTGGGCTTGGAATCTCTTTAGGTTCCAAGTTATCACATTCCTCTTTGGACATACCAAATTTCCGAGCAAAATGTAGCCAGTTTTTCAATGCTGGTGTTTCTTTCTCTAACAAGGTGGTCACCTCTTCTAAACAGTCTAGGTTGTCAAAGAGCGTTTTAATTGTACTTCCCTCTACGAATGGAGACAAAAAGATATATGAATATATTAAAGAGGCAGAAGAGGTAAGGGGTGGTGCAGTGGGAAGGGCGCTCGCCACCCGCCTTTCAAAAACAACCATCACTCCAGACTCCAATTCGATATTGGATGCACGTACACTTTCTAACGAGCTCCTGAAAGCTCTTCCCTGCTACCTTGGTAAGTAAGCTACATTAACATTTACTTTGTCCAGGGGGAGGGGGGGGGGGGAAGAAACGAGGTCTGGGACCGAGTAGCGATGCTCTCACAACTTGCAAAGCGATCAATTCACGATGTAGTCAGCGGTTTTTGGACGATGATGCAACAGGCAATCTTTTCCCGCGAAATGGAAGCTGCTGTCGTGGAATCACTTATTATAAAGGGGTTCAATTCTCTTAACTAAAAATCTAAAAGCAGCTGTTTAAATCCGAAAATTTCGTCATCGTCGTGTAGTTTTAAGAACGCAGAATTTTGTGATGCCGTGCTACTTTTCAGTGCTGAAATGCAAATGTTTGTACCACGATTTTCAACTGGCCCACATGGGGATTGTAAATGAAGTAAAACAAAGAAAGACCAAGTCAACAAACAACTTCGAAACAATAGAGCAAGAACAATAGCTCCGACTAGAGCGGGAATATTCATCGCCAAACCTGTCCGGAGAAATTTTCGCTGCTTTAAAGACAAAACTTAGAAAGTCTTTTTTATTACTACATATATAAAAAAATCGAACTCTCTCACTGGTCCCATGTTGTTATTGTTTTGGCAAGTTCACAAAGAAAGGAGCTGCTTATACGCCTTAGAGACATCCGCTGACTACCGCCCCGATGATTGCTTTGCAAGTCGTGAGAGCATCGCTCAGATTTCATATAAGAGAATGTATGGGAAGTTGCTTCCCCCCCTGACTTTGTCTCTTGCTCTGGTTTAGAGGAACTAATTTAACATTCAATACCCGTCATGAAATAATGTTTGTTGCTATCCACCATTTGGTAAAGAAACTCAAAACCTTTTACTCGATGCTGCAACACTGTCCAGTATCAGCTGATCACAGTTTTTTTTTTAATCCGCGGCCAAAACCAACGGTACATGAAAGCACCTGAAAAAAAAACTTTACAAAGTCACATTGAGAATATAGACGGCTACCTGGAAGCTTGTCCAGTACTTTGCGAACATCTTCTCTTTGCATTTCTGTTAAGGCAGCTTGCATCTCCTTTACAGTTAGCTCAGGTCTGCTTTTTTCAATAATGTCGAGGACCGTTCTTGTGCAGCTGGTAGATGTACCGATTTGTTGCAGCGTACTTTTTGGAATGTCAATCTTTCGACCAAGGGCTTTCCAGTCTTTGTAGTGGTCCAGTTGTAAGCAAATGCTCTCAAAGATTTCAGCATGGTCAACACGAAGGTCTTTTATTGTTGCATCACCTGAGAATCAAAATGGTATCACCTCAGAAATGATTAATATTTGAAAATTTTCATAGAATTTACCCGTTGAATTTCCATTTAACTCTTCTTATTTTTTGAAGTAAGTCTGCATGACCTGTAGTCTAGCTTTATGTGTGTTAAAATAACTTAAAGCAAATGGACACTGGTTGTCTTCAGACTTTTCTTGTTTAAGTACCAAAATTTACATTCATAGAAAAATAAAAAATCACGGTTATAAGTCCTAGACTTCTGATACGATTTCGGGTGGGCTGAGAAGGTGTGCCGCGGGGTGTGGCTAGGAGGGGGTGCAGCATCAGCGGTATCAGATAAAGACACCTTGGTATATATAGACACCTTGGTATATTATCAGCTTCTTCTACAAAACTATAATTTGATACATGTTGTATGACTAAATTAAGGGATTTGAGGAGAACAGGTTGGTCTTTCACAACGTGAGAACGTCAATTACTTGAATGTATGTATACATGATGATGCCCCCACCCCCACAGAAAAATCATGGAAACAATAAAATAAAATACAACCCAATCCAATTGTAAATGCACTATTGGCGATTTAAACATCATTATTTTTGTACTCAGTGCTAAAGCTCGCGTTTGAATCAAATAATTCGTGAATCATTTTTTCATTGCTTTTGACTTTATAACAAAATAGAGACATACTAAAATCCATGCCACTAGCTGCCTAAAAATTAGCCTGAATTTCAGACATCCCTCTGTGCTCGCCTACTCGCCAGAAGAGACGCCTGAACACATTTGGCTCTAATGCCGTCCGGTGACGTCACTACCCGAAAACCGGGTAGTGATTCTGATTGGTTGATTTAAAAGTTATTTGCATAATTATGTGAAATTATGACTGAATTTTACCGCGCGAGGATTGTAATTTGAAAACGTTTGCAAAGAGTTTCGAAAGAGTTCACCTTCCCAGAAATAAATTTATTCGTCATTTACCTTGAGTTTATTACTTTATTAGTTTACCTACGGATGAAGAATAGTAATGGAAACCGATAGGTTTTAAGTTGGCGGCATTCGTCGCTTCGACATGCAGTGTTTTGCCAATTTTATACGTATTCTTGTTTTGTCAACAAAGCCGCTCGACGTCTAAATTGATTCATTTAAGTACTCACGAGTGTGTTGTATTTGTCCGCTGCACTGTATTATATTTTGATCGCTAGATAAAGCAAATCAGTTCAGATTAAATCGGGTCCGTAAAAGAATATAGCCTGTTGTCGATTAAAATATCATTCATTTGTCTCAAGTCTTCAATAGTTTACTATAAAAACAATTTGTTACCCTGTAATCCTTTATTGAAGCGATTTTTCTTTCACAATTTCATGGCCTAGTCTTTATTATTATTATTATTATTATAAACTTTTCCGCATGAATTAAAACCAAAGTGTAGTGACGTCACCGGACGGCATTAGAGCCAAATGTGTTTAGACGTCTCTTCTGGCGAGTAGGCGAGCACAGAGGGATGTCTGAAATTCAGGCTACCTAAAAATGTGACTCGCAGAATATGATACCGCCACCAACACACATTTCCGTCAACAAAGAGCACAATTTAAAACTCACCGGGCAGGCTACACTGTTCTAACTTCTTCACAAGATCATTTCTTCCAGTGCTCTGGAGGCCATCTTTGAGCATCTGGACTTTAAAATCAGGGTTCCGCCCTTCTTGGAATTCAAACATGTTTTTACTTGGGCTATTCTCAGGATTGTGTTGGCACCTGATTTTAACCTCGTCTGACACTTTGAATTCTTCAGCGAGGTAAAACCAATACTGGTAACCATGATAGATTGGCTGATCCAGCCGACAAGCAAGTTCATCCATAATATGGATGTTTGTCACAACTTTGTCTTTAACGAGGAAATCTGTGAGTATAATAATGGCTTGTTTTACTTAGTGCATTTGTTAAAAATTTAAATGAATTTTCAATGAACAGCTTTAGGACAGGTCAAAAAGTGCTGGAATTAGAAACATTTGAGGGAACTTTGTCCACGCATAAAAACAATAATATATCTCAAAACTCTCCCAGGTTATATCCACACCGGTCTGGCCAGGTCTGGCCAAGTCATAAACTAAACAAAAAATGCAAGACGTTGTTACATGTAATAGTTTAGCTAATGCACGCAAAGTCAAGTAATAGTCAAATAGTGCTTTACTTTGGGAACCAAACAGGATACAGCAAGATCAAAACTAACCAGTGACAAGAGAAACCAATCACAACATAAAATGAAGCAAAAAGTTATCTTGGATAGAGAGGTGAAAAGTTAGAAAATAACTAAATGTATTAACTAAAAAATACATAATTAAGGTACCTCCACAAGACAGCAATATTTTGTCAATGTCATGTACCTGTAGATTGAAAAAACAGAATTATTAAAAAATGGAACTGTAAAATAATTTCGACAGTAAATCAAAAGATAGGGTAGCTAGAGGTTCAGGTATACTTTTTGTTTATGACAGAACTTCCAAGTAACTTTTATATCTGCCTGTCCGTGTAAATTCATAAAAAAGTACCGTTTGCTGGGCACTCACTCACAATTTTTTGATGGGCACTCTGATGGGCACTCTGCTCATAACACGGGTCGTTCCGTGTCACTTGCTGTTTAAGAGCTTCGCTATAAGCTTCGACTGGAGGGACTAAATCATTATTATCCAGTTAGTACTTAATTTTATAATCCAGTTGCACGTAATGTATTACACAATTATTGGATTAACTAGAACACAGTTTGTCAAAATATTTGCGTAAAACGTAACATTGGGAGAGACCAAAGCTTAAGCCCAATAATAAATATTGTAAAATTCATTAGCTATTCAAACCAATCCCAGCACAGTATTCAGATCACGTACACAACTATAAAACCTAATACAAATCAAAAAATAGAATTAACTTTTGATACAAACTCATGCTCCTTAGTATTCATGAACTTTTGATACAGATCCCTAGCGAATCGCATAAGAATACTTGTAAAATTCATTAACTATTCATGAGGGTGCAAACCAATCCCAGCACTGTATTCAGATCACATGTACACAACTATAAACCCCAATTCATATCAAACAATAGAATTAACTTTTGATACAGACTCCTGCTCAGCTAATTAGTATTCATTAACGCCATTTTGGATTCCTATTTGGCTAAATTGTGAAATACGTCGTGTAGGCCACATTCAAGTATATTAGCTCAAATTTGCGCTTGTCCCGCTTTCTGCCAAATTTCGGAGCGATCAAATGTAACGCAAATTTTTGCGATTTGTTTTGGTCATCAGTCTTCAGTGACTGATATTTACAGGGCCGGACAGAAAAGATTTTTAATATTTAATTACGGAAAAAGAGTAACCATCAATTGTTCCAATAATGTCTTAACAAGTTTCATCTGTGCATAAAGTACTCCATAACGTAAATGATACTCTGCTCAATAGACATTTTGTGGTTTTTGTCTTGGGTGGCAAGACATTATAATATTTATCAGGATTTGACAATAGTTCACGAGTAGCTGTAAGTTACAATCTGGTATCCTATTCTATAAAAAACTCAGTCATCACTTACCATGTTCGGTAATCATTCTCTCCACCAATATATTGCACTGATCCTCCCAGTTAAATTTATCTTTGTATTCATTCTTGAGTTGTTCTGCTTTCAAAGCACGGATGGCTGGTTTCTTTGCTCTAATCGCCGAAATTCTTTCAGCCCAGATCTGAGGTTCATCAGACTCTACTACATGGTTTGCTCCAGAAGGTAATGTCTTCAGAGCCATGGCAAGTCCAGAATGTTTGCTAACAAGAACAGGTATGTTGGCAGAAATGGCATATAGACCACTTAACCCAAAACCCTCGATCCTGGAAGGCATGATGACAACATCAACATAAAAGTCATCAAAACACGTGGCCCAACTTTTTGGGAAGTGCGAAAAAGGCTTCACAGTGAATTGATTCTTAGGTATGCCCTCATCAAGCGCAGTTTTTGTTAATTCTGAAGTATCACCTCCATCTCTCACAGCAAATAAGAGGTGATAAGACATGTCCGGTAATGATAAAAATGCTTTAATAGCAATGTCACATCCTTTGGAATTGAAATATGCACCTGGATATGAACTATCCATGAATATGACGAAAACTTTGTCTTGATGCTCATGGATTTGATGGACACCATTGAATTCAGGAAAAATGGGGGGAGTTAGACCAATTACATTCGCTTCTTTTCCACATGGCCGTAGAGCATCCCTGTAGGCCTCGGCTACCTTGGGACCAATTGTCACAACGAGATCAGCCTTCTGTTCAACCGGTTTATGTATATTACGTATAACTATGCCTGCATCCTTAAAAATTTTTTCACGGTCCAGTCCACTGACAGTGTGCGCAACATGAATCCATTTGCATTTCCTGGCTTGGCAAATTCGCTCAGCTTGTTTCTCTAGTTCAGGCGTGAAAGAGTGCATTATGAAATAGTCCATATGAAGACTGTCAGGTGGAAAATCCAACAGCTCATGATCAATTGGTGAATCTCCATCGATGTTCTCATATTCAAGAAGTTCAATTTGTGATGCAAGTTCTGTCTGTCTCCCCGCGGTATCTTTGGGCACAAATCCTCTAAATCTGAGTCTCTTATCCTTAGCCAAGGCGAGTGCTAACAATCTATTTGTAGTTGTATTCCAGCCCAAAGCATCTGTGGCCATAACAACCTCGATTTTTGGTTTATTTTGTCTGGACCGTGATTTTGGTCGCACTAAAATGAAACAGAAACAGATATAAATTGGAAAGTAATAATATAGGCTACATTTTTAAAGAACAGCACGAACTGCTGGGAGGGAAAAAGGTTTGATGTACCATGCTATTAACAATCAAAGCATATTCTTTTCAAATGTAACTCTTCTTAAAATCTTACAATCTTCGTAGCCTTCCTAGAATAGCTTTGCTATCTTGCAAGCATTAAGGTCGGACAAAAATATTGTGTTTATAACGTACTCTTGCTCTTTTCGTCTAGAAAGACAGTCTTATAATTGCTATTTACTGTTACTGTTATTTAACAAATTGACACCAGTTCTCTTATGCGTCTGTCCTGTTATTGATGATAAATATTGGCGTCATAACATTGTCAAAGTATTGTAGATTATCGAGCAGCTAGGCGAGTGGATCTACAACACTTTTTAACAGATAGATTTTGCATGATTTCCTTATTGAAGACTACTAGTTTTGGGGTATTATTCTCACCACGTCAAGAATGCAGTGCTAATTCAGTGTTGAAATGTTTGGCAAAACCTTCGCTGATTGCGTCAGCGACGAGGTTCATGTGTCTATATTCTTATTGACGACAAACATTAGTCACTCAGCGCGCGAGAATTAGCTCAATTATTGTAAAAACGCAAATGAAATTTTGTCTTTCAAAATAATGGAACTGATATTGCAGCTTACATGTAAGCGTCATATACAAGAAATTTTGTTGTTAGTCAGATACATACATCACTTCAATTAACCCTTTGGATTTGAAGAGTACTCCTTAAGGGTAATTCAACTCTCAGAGCTTTACAATTATAACTCCTGATGGAAAACGTATCGGGAACTGCTTTCCAATTGAGTTAAAGCTGCATGTAATACCCGATTCTCCCTATAGCGCGCGCCTGCAAGGAATCGCGGTAGTTGTATTCATCAAACCATGCGCGAGACTCAACAACGATGCACTTTGCTGAGTCTCGCGCATGGTTTGATGAATACAACTACCGTGATTCCCTGCAGGCGCGCGCTTTAGAGGGAATCGGATATTACGTATTAGTATAAATCTACTAGCGTTCTATCACGAATGCTGTTCTCTGATTGGCTACGCTACTCACCTTCTATTCTGTTGTAGAAGGTGAGTAGCGAAACAGCGTGCGGTTGTCAACAGAATGGTCGCCGCTTTTTCGCTTTTCTGGCTTTTAAATTGACCGTAAAGAAGGACTTGGATTATTTACTATTCCAGCCGATGTTGGAGAAGATAAAGACTGTACCGAAATATGTAATGAAGATTTTACACGGTAAGAAAAGCAATTAATATTCGTTTACGCTTTTAAAAGCGGGCGAATCTATAATTTTATAACATTCAGAGATGCGTTTCACCGAGACATTTTGTGGAAATAAAGTTTAAAATGTCTGGCAAACTAACACAGTTTCATCGTCCCATCAAGGAGCAGTTAAAGAAAGGCTAAACAGATTCGACCTGCAAGTTTTTTAATGCATCAATAAGACTTAAATAAAACAACAAAATTGAATGCGAATTCAAGGTTGCGGGCGAATCGTTCAACTTTTCATAAATTTCTTATCGTTCAAGTTTCCTACATATAAAACAACTTGACTTCCTAAGGGCCTTTGTAAGTCAGACTATCTTTAAATTGTCATTTTACAATGAAAATCCGGCTTTTAGTTCAATTTCGAGCAAACGACGGTTTAAATAAATCGTGAATGAAATGCAAAGGCGCACACAGAAGCTAAACAGTGCAATGTGGTTTCTTCCTTGCGAACAACTCGCTTAACTTTTTTTTTATCTTTTACGCTTTCGAATTTTAAAAAAACTTGACTTCCAAGGGCCCTTGTACGCCAGTACATCTTTCAATCGTCATTTTACAATAAAAAACTTGGCTTTTCCTTCAGTTTCGGGCATATAACGGTTTCAATAAATCGTGAATGAAATGCAAACGCGCGCACAGAAGCCAATGCAATGTGGTGAAGTTGTCAATTATCCGCGTGTTGTGTGACTTATTTGCATCATTATTTAATAAAAACGAGAACCTGTTTTGTTGTTAAGTTTTGAACGTCTAGTAGATTTATACTAAAACAATTAGATTATTCGCTCTCGATTTCTATGTGTGATAGTTGATTCGGGCTTCGCCCTCATCAACTATCACACGATAGAAATCTCGAGCTCATAATCTAATTGTTAAGTATAACAACATGGTGGCCTTAGACACACTGGCAATAATTACAAGGATGCTAAATATATATATACACTATTGGATGAGAACCTGTGAAAAACCTGTGTAAAAGCATGTGACACAGAAACACTCTCAGAAAAAAACATGTGAATTTTGCAAAGGCTACATTTTGTCCACAAATTAAAAAATTTAGTACCTGTAAAAAAGCCTGTGAAAAAATATGTGAACAAAATATGAAAAAAAATGCACCTGCGAATAGACCTGTGAATTATTGAAAAAATAGCATTAAAATACTCTCAACAAACGGCATGTGGAAAAACTTGTGAAATAATTAATTAATTTAACTATCAAGGAGTTTCCCCCCCGGGGGGGGGGCACTTGACCTAAGTTTTGGTATAGGGGTGCCGCTGGAGGCTTGAAACCCTGACCCTGTTTAGGACAATAAAAACTTAAAATGCCTACCCTGTGTAGGACAACACCCCCTATTCTTAGACCCTATTTAGGACAAAGGACAACCTCAACAATCATTTACGATTCATTGTTTTATTGTGATTGCGTCCCATACGCGATGTTTGAAGCATTGAAATGCTAAAACACCTATCCCACCGAATAAAATAATGCTTTTTATTGAAGCGAAACCGAAAACAATGTAAATACATGGACGACAGTCTTGCAGCCATATCCTGTCTAGGACAGCTTCAGGTCCTGTTTAGGACAGAGGAGCTTGAAATTATATACCCTGTTCAGGACCGGAGGAGTCAAAAACCATACCCTATCCAGCGGCACGTCCCCGTATAGGCCATATAGGGGAGTGCCCCCCGGCCCCCGGGGGGTTTTCCCCTTCACTGCCGACCCCTCTGTAACGCTCAGTGCCAAAGCTGACGTGCATAATTAATGAGGCAACACAACAGAGCCGAATGAAAGCAAAAATAACTCTTAAATAATTGCATAAACATAACGACAAGGACACATGGTTTTTAAACTGTATTGAAAAATTTACTAACAGCTTTAATATTTCAACATAATACCTTCATGCATATTCGATGTTATAAACAGAATTTTGAACATTATACACCGATTTCACAAATGGCGGACGCGCGGAAAAAAACTGGTACGAGGCATGAAAACGAGGCGTTTTAGGATAAACAACTTTCGTGTTACAAGGGGAAAAGTGAAAATTACGCGAGTTCTGACGTTTTTGTTCGTTAAACGGGGAAATAGACCGTTTTCCTTCCAAGTTTTCGAGATTACGGTATTCTAAACGAGTTTACAGTCTAGTATTTATTTTTGTTTCCGTATTGCAAGCAGAAAGGGACCGTAGATCAGCAGAAAAACAGAGGTAAAGTATTGGTTTTCCAACTGGAGCTTCGACAACTGTTGGCCGGTAAAAATTAACACGGAACGATTTCGAAACTAATTTTCAAACGCCGTCATGGTATGTTCTTTTCACTTTTGTGAAAGCAAACGAAAAATGCTAACTCTGTCTCCTTGCGGATCTTTAGTAGCGCACGAAGACCGGCTTTGAAATAACCGCCGGCTGTGAATAGGCTTGAATAGGGACTTGACAAGTCAAACTTCAACTTTCAGCTTCCTTAACCGGTCACATTTCCTCGAAACAAATTTTATTTACTATTATTCCCTCGCATTTAAATTCTTTTTATACTTCGCAAAATACCTTTGTTGTGCTACTGTAAGGCAAATCGTTGAAATGTTGACAAATTATTTAAACAGACGGAGACTACCGGTATTAAATTCCAATGCTATGATATGTTTCTTCTTTGTAATAAACCATTATATTTGAGAATACTTGATAGATAAATAAAAATCGCTTCCAATGATCTCAGCTTAATATTAATTAATGCAGAGGGCATCTTCGTTCACGGTGTCCTGGAAAAGCTTGTAAAATGAAGCGAAACCGTGAATATTTGTTCTATCAGTTGGACCTTCGTCGTGGTTGCCTAGCACGTGATTAATTTCTTCCCTGAGATGAAATTCACGTCGTCCGACGCAGCAGAAGGTATTCCAGCAGATTTCACTAAATTTACAGAATAAATAGCATTATTTTCCTTCATGACTTGGGGAATATTGTGATGATCTTGTTTACTAAAGATTGTGTTGAACATTTACTGTCCTTTGCGTGGATCGAGCTGATGCTTTATGTTTACAATGTAATCGAATTAATAGCCGCTTTAGTCTGTCTAAATTATTTGAATACAATTTTTTTCTAAAATACAAAAATCTACTCCTACTAGGTCCAAAGAAAAAACTACTAAGTCGATTGAGAATAACACGTTTTTATTGATGTGTTTCAGGTACGTTTGGGGATCACATATGGTTATTTCACCAGAAAAAAAAAAGAAACCAGCCCGAAAATTCATTGTTACACATTTTTTCACAACGTACATGTATGTTTACACAGGCAATACATTTTTGCGTGTTTATTTTCGTTATTCTTCAATGACTCACCAAAATCCTCAAGAAAATGTGTACACTCGTCTGAATACCGGAGCATTTCTTGATGAGTCCGAGCAGTTTAAAGTCTTTGGCGACCCGCCGTATTTCAATATTTTAAGCCATGTGCAGCTCAGGGTTTTGCTTACAACCCGAAACAAAACGACAAATATTAGGCCGCGAACTTATTTCGAACTCGGTTATCTCGAAATCAACCTAGAAAACGATCTAATAACCCCATTTAACGAAGGAGAGCTTCAAAACTCCTGCAATTTTCACTTTTTCCCTTGTAACACGAAAGTTGTTTATCCTAAAACGCCTCGTTTTCATGCTTCAGTACCAGTTCTTTTCCGCGCGTCCGCCATTTGTGAAATCGGTGTATACAGCTTTCGAAATCCTTCCACGATCGCTCGATCTTCTGCATATATTTCTCCATAACGCCTTCACCAACTTGCTTCTCAAGTGCTCCGCTTAACATCCTTTTCACATTCGGCATTTGAACATCTCATCTTTACGCTGATATTACAAGTCAAACAAATGATTTCTTCGGCCACGAATTCGAAAAACAAGATGGCGGACTGATACAGTCAAAATTTTCGAAAAAACCGAGAGGCAGGGTTTTAGAGACTGATGACGAGTAGTTACCAGGCTACCAAAAGTCTTTCTGGGTCACATCTGCCGAAGGCTTTTAAATTCAGTGTGCCAGGGTTTCAACTGTGGCCTTTATTTTCTTGACGTACTCAGTACTTCATTTAGGCACTTGAAATACAGAAATCATGACGTACTCAGAACGTCATAGAGGCAGTGAAGAGGTTAACACAAAATGTACAAATGGGCAGACATACAGTTGAAAGCCAGGTCACAAGACTTTTTATCAGGCCACACCTGACTCTATCTTTTGTAAGGAGTAGACAGGTCAAACAATTGAATATTTCTGATTGCTTGTGTGCTATTGTGTCGCAATAAAAGACAAATTATGAGTGGGTTTGTAATACCAACTAGGGCTTAAAATAATGGACAGTCACCGGACAATGTTCGGCCAAGATGATAAATTACTTGTACATATCCGGACAATTTGAAGTTTTTTTTTTAAATTTAATTTTTTTTTTTTTTTTATTTTTTTAATTTTTTCCTTTATTGATATTTACACACTTAGCATTACATAGGTGATTGGAATAAAAAAAAGTAACAAGTGTTAATTTACAATTAAGTAACAGATGATAATAATTTCCATATAGCAAGTTTACATCAATAGTTTGGACTTTTAATAATCGAAATTAATACACGCAACAAAAAGAAATAAGCAACAAACACACGAAAAAAAAAAAAAAGCGAATCTAGCACTATAATTCCTTACTTATTATCTGGGAGAATATATCCACTTCTTTTCGAAATATCTTTTCTTATTAATTTTCTTTTCAGTTTCATATTTAGTAAGTATTTTGTTCTGATAACCTTGAATTTTAGGATATGTTTGGTTTCTTCTGCAGTCCCATAAAAACAATTTTCCAATAATAATAAAATAATTTAGTAAATCAAGTGAAGGGCATTGTTTTGATATTATTCCAAACAAAACGTTTTGCAAAGTAAGACGAACTGCTTGATTTGATAAGAGGTACCAGTAAGATTCAAAATCATTCCAAAACTGCCTGACGCGGGAGCACTGGTAAAAAAAGTGATACAAAGTTTCTGGTTCCGCTTCACAGAAAGTACATAAATCATTTGTTCTGTAACCAATTTTGTGTAATTTCGTGTTCGTGTAAAGAATATTGTTAAGTACTTTGTACTGAAAGGCCTTTACATATGATTCGAGTACAACGGAATGAGGTAATGTGAAAAATTCTCGTAGTTGATCATCCGAAATATTGAAATCGCTTTTCCATTTATGAACAATATTAGGAGGCTGTGCTTTGTTCATAACAAGAAGCGAATAATAATCTTTTGATTTCTTTTTCTTCACGTCGAAGATGTTGTGGTCAATGAAAAATGAAGGCGATGTAAGTGGCGGGCATGCATATCTACCTTTTGAAAGGTTGGGTATAGAGTGGCGAAGGCCTGCCCATTGTAAAAAATTAGTTTTACTAATTTTATATGAAACGCGGTCAAAGGAGTCAATATTGTTTAAATTGAATAGCAGATCCTTTATACAGATGATTCCAGATTCAACATAATTTTTGTAATAAACAGGCTTGTTGTCTATTCGTATTTCTTTGTTATTCCAAATGATGTTTTGCCAGTTCCTTTCGGTAGCAAAATTTTCGCGGAATTGCGACCACCACAATAACAGTTCACGATAAAACTGGGAAGAGATTGTATAATCGTTAACATCGTAGTTACAATTAAAAAAGAAAAGACCCCCAATGGATTTTAATTGGTGTTTTAAGTACTGCTTCCATGTTCCATCATTGCCATAAAATATTCGTTTTAGCCATGCTAATCTTAAAGATTTAACCATGCTCTCTAGGTCGATCATTTTTAGGCCACCTTTCCCATATTCATTTATTGCTGACAAGCGTGTTACTTTGTCTGTTCCTTTCCACAGGAATTTAAATAGCAATTGATTCAATTGTTTAACCAATTCGTTAGGTGTGGGCAAAAGCGAGCATGTGTAAACAAATTTTGGGATTAGAAATGATTTTATAATTGTCACCTTTCCGTAAATTGATAGGCCTCTTGAGGACCAAATGTTGATAAGCTTTTTGATGCTGTCCAATCTTTCAATGAAATTCTTTTCTTTAAGCAGTTTCTGATCATAAGTGAAATACACTCCAAGGGCCTTAATCGGTTCATTCGGCCATTTGATTCCGAAGGGTTTCGTTTTGTTTTCCTTAGATGATCCAATCCACATGCCTTCGGTTTTTGTACAGTTTATCTCAAGTCCCGAAATCGCTTTAAAACTATCCAATAACTCAAACAATGTTTCTGCTGAATTAATGTCTGAGAGCACTGCAGTTGTATCATCTGCATATTGTAAAAGCTTAGTTTCCTCGTTCTCGATCATTATTCCTTTAATATTTTTGTTTTGACGCATAGCAATTGCCAGAGTTTCAACGACTAATATAAAAAGGTAAGGGGAGAGTGGATCTCCCTGCCGGACACCTCGCTCGAGCGTAAAATATCGTGAAGCAGTACCATTATTAATGGTGCAGCTTTGTATGTTTTTATAAAACGTTTTGACCCAGCGAATGAAGTCTGGGCCAAAATTAAAAGCTTCTAGGCATTTCAAAAGAAAATCCCACTCTACACTGTCAAAAGCTTTTTTGAAATCAATAAAAATCATGAGGCCTGGGATGTTTTCTTCGACAGTGTAGTCCATTACATCGTAAATAGATCGAATAGTTTCGCCTATAAAGCGATCCTTGACGTATCCTGTCTGGTTGTGATGAATAATCTCGGGTAAAACATTTTTAATTCTTGAAGCTATTACTTTTGACATAATTTTCGTATCAACATTAACAAGGGAAATTGGGCGCCAATTTTCAAGGAGTGAGCGATCTTTTCCTTTCTTCTCGATAAGAGTGATCACCGCTTGTTTTTGGGAGCAGGACAACTCACCTTTTTCAAAACACTCATTTGCACATCTTATAAAACTGTCGCCAATTAGAGGCCAGAATTTTTTATAGAATTCAATAGGAATACCATCGTTTCCTGGTGTTTTGTTATCGCGAAAGCTATCAAGGAGACAAGAACATTCCTCTAGCGAGATTTTACCCTCACACGCTCTTTTCTGTTCCTCGGAAAGTTTTGGTATATTTAAATCACCTAAAAAGGTGGACCTTTTTAGGGCAATGTCTGGATCGTTATTGCCACTTTTATATAAATCACAATAAAAACGTTCCTGTTCCCTTAAAATGTAAGTCGGATCTGTGTTAATTACACCATTAATGTATAATTTTCGTATACATTTCTTGACATGATTTCTTTTCTCTAAGTTCAAGAAATATTTTGTACTTTTTTCACCATGTTCGTGCCATCGGGCACGTGCACGTATTATTATTCCTTTTGTTTTCTCTTCATAGAATGCTTCTAGTTTTTCCCGAGCTGCGTGATAGTGAAAAGTGTTGGAATCACTTAACGTTTTATCTAATGTTTTCTTTGCCTTGTCGAGTTCATTTTGAAGATTTCTTTCTTTCTCGATCCTTTCTTTCGCTCTCTTTTTCGACAATTTGAAGTTGGTAAAAAGGAATTTCATTCAAAAAAGGTAAAACAACATGAAAGATGACTGAATTTTGTCTCGGGTTATTTTACATTGTAATCCTAGCATAGATCTTTTATACTTCTTTTCAGCAAAGATCAACGAAGCACCACGGCTGAACAAAAAATCGGCAAATTCTGCAGTGTTATAATCTAGGAAGCGGTTCCACTGTTGCGAGGACAACAATAACTATTGGCGAAAGACTGAATGAAAATGTTTTTTCTTGATTTGTGGTGTATTTTAGGTTTGTGGTGTATCAGTGCCACTTTGCACTATATTAACAAATAAATATAAATAGTTCAATAATTCTCAAATCGATGTATGTCTTCTATTGTTAACACTACGGTTTTTATATCCCTGAGCACTTTGTTACACATGCATGTTTATGTGTATGTACGAGCTTTTCCTTAAAGTTTTTGTAGAATAAGCTTTATTAATTGATTTCAATCAATCTAGTTTTATATTATTCCATTTGTTTAGAAATCACCCCTAGTCCAGTCAGGGGTGTTCCTAGCCTTTTTTGGTTTTTGTAAGCCCTGGCGTGGCATAATTCAGAATATTGGCATTATGAGGGGGTCCGAGGGCATGCCACCCCCGGAAAATTTTGAAAATTAAAGTACTCTGAGATGCAACCTGGTGCAATCTGGACGCTTAAATTTGGCAAATGCTAGGATTCCATATCGAACAAGAAATATTAAATATTAAACAAAATGCAGAGTGTGGTCAAAGAAGTAACGAGAACGTCATAAAACAATAGGTTTAATTAGCAAATCTGCACGTGCATCATGCATTTTCGAACATTTCTTTGCCGTTCTCTGCAAAACAACAACGTCAAATGACCAAATTCAAGGTTTAAAAGAGAACGTGAGCACTAAGTCGTGAATCGTTCTAATACAACTTAAAACAATTATTAAACCGTCCGAACGACTTGTAAGCCCGTGCTTATTTGTTTAAAGGCAGGTACGCGCCTGCCAGTTCTTGAAAGATGGAATTTTTAATGTACTAGCTTCCATATTAATGTTATGGCTAAAGACAATGAGAAGGTTGATAAATATAAAGACAGCAATACTTACAAAGCACAGTTCGCAAAACAACAACAGCAATCAAAAGACCAAGCCAGCAACCATGTGAACTGAATATCAATGAGTCTGAAAATGATCAAACAAGATAACGATGAGTTAAAAAAAACAAAGGAAATTTGACAAACTAAAGGTAAGCTTATGTGTACTGCTGCATTAGCCACTGCATGCAATTAGTACCAGAACCTCCAACTCAGCATTTGTATATCAAGAATAAGCCCACAGTGAGTCAAACAAGTCCAGTGATGCAGACTCAACTGAATCAACCGTTTTTTAAAACTCGCCCACACTAAAAAGGGATTCTAAAACAGTTGATTTGATTTGCTAGACTTCAAGTTATCTTCAAGATGCATTTTGTTAAAAACAATCACATCATGTTCTAGAATTACCTGTTCCTCATGTATAGGCCCCATGAACTAAGAGGAGGGACAAGTGGCTATGCGCACAAGAATGGCTTTCTCTATATCATTAACATGGGGCAACAGCATTCCTGCTTATCAGGCTAGCTGGGGATAATTGGAAGAATACTGACCCCAAGATGCACTTGTCAAGTGGTATATTGGCTGTCTAAATGTATGATTGATGGGGATGCTCTTATGTAATAAGCTAAGTACAAAATAATATACTAAAAAAAATGATTTTATTTTTTTTCATAAGATTGCATTTCTACCTGTTATTTGTAATTTAGTAGTTATTAATGATTATCTTTTCATTAACTGTTCATAATTTGTATAATTGCTTTATTTGTAGATGGTAGAACTCATCCCAGGTTCAAATGCGTATGTTTATGCCAACACGTTTTGGCCAGCTGGCCTCCAGATGAGCATAAGGTTCTGGCTGTACAGCATTCCTGCTGAATGCTTTTTACACAAATGAGGAATTAAATGGAGCAAATGGCAAATTGCTAAAAATTACTGATCCACACATTTGAAATAAGCATCTGGTAAGCATAAATTTAAAGAACTACAAGTTTATAACTTAGTCTGATTGCCATTAATTAACTTAATACCCTAATGAATGCTGCATTTAATCAATTTGTCACTTCGTTTTTACCCATTTTCTATGCCACTCGATTTACAAGCAGTACAGAAAAATACAAGCACCATTGAACATTTGCAAGACCATTACAGCATTGCAAATTATAACATTAACACAATGATGAGTGATTTTCACTGATTGAGTGTCAAAAGTACATGTACTTTGAAAAGCTTTGATTTATACTTAGTAATTTGTTTTAATGTCTGTTTTATTGATTTAAAACAGGATTTACATTGAAGAAGACAGGGATGCACTAAATCTACCATCAAGATAAGTCTCTGAAACAACCTTACCACACTTGACTCCCATAAAGGAGTTTTATATGGAACTAGCTGAGATCTCTATTCTTTTGAAAACTTCACCTGACCATATACAGCCTGTAGTGTTAGAAGATACTGAGTTTTCTCTTTATGTTAACTTAACTTTCTCTTTTAAAACATCTGGTGTTGAAAAGGTTTCTACTTGAATTTTCCATTACTGGTTATAATACATCATTCAATATTGTACGTTAATTAGAAATAAAGATGCATCTAGATTCAACAATATTGTTTGTGGATTGAAGAACATTTGTAATAGATTAAAGTAATATATTATTATGCGGACCTCTGCGGAAGCAGCATCACACTGTGCAGCATCACTCGATTGTCGAGATGTACATTGTAAATGGCGATGTTTCTTCAAAATTTAAGACCTCAAATCACGGCTATGTTCTCTAAATACCAGTCTAGGAGGGTCTTTTGTCTGATTCTCGAAGACATACGGCTTCGAAACGGTGTTTAATGGGCTATTTAGTGCGAAGTGTAGCCTTGGATTCGGGCTTTCGCTCGCTAAAGATAAGAAAGATACGAACTTTAATAGTAATCTCCCCATAGGGCTTTTCAGAAACTATTTATAATAAAAAATAAATCTACTTAACACTAATATTTGTAAATAGAATTGAAAACTAAATAAAGTAATGATTAAAAGTTTAAAAGATGATCCCTAAGCTTTGATTTAAAAGAGAACAGAGAGTTAGCGTTTTTGATTTTAATATCAAGGCTGTTCCATAGGTTTACGGCTCTGTATGTAAATGTTCTTTGGCCTGCTGCGGTCCTGAACAGTGGAATTTGCAAGCTCTGGTGTTGGCGGGTTTTTCGTCCATGAACATCAGACCTTTTACAAAACTTGTTGCTTAAATAACTGGGTGCTAAATTATTTAGACATTTTTACATTAATACTAAATCTCTAAAGGCTAGTTGTTCTTTTTAAAGGCAGCCACTTTAGCTGACGGAGAAGTGGAGTCACGTGGTCGTACTTCCTTGAGTTGGTAACAATTTTGCAACCATAGTTTTGGACTAGCTGGAGTTTTTTATGTTCGAGGATGACGTGTTTGCCCAAACAGTCGAGCAATATAGCATCTTGCTATTAACTAGAGACTTAATGAGCATTTCCAAGGTCTTATCATGGAAGCTTGATCTTACTCTGTTTATCTGACAAAGCTTAGAAAAACATGAAGATACAACTCTGGAGATATGGTTGTTGTAAGTAAGGTTGGGGTCTAGGGAAACACCCAAATCCATGGCAGATGCTGCAGGATAAAGCCGCTTGCCCAAAAAAGAGACTGATGGAGTGGATTCAAGTCTGCCCATCAATGCCTGGCGCCAATGAGTAAAAATTTGGTTTTATATGGATTTATTAATAAATCGTTCTCACAGCACCACGTTGCAACTTCATGTAGATCTTGCTGAAGTTTCTGCATTGCTTCTTCAATGTCAGGCATAGGAAAGGATAGGTATAGTTTTGAATCGTCGACGGACGATTCGAGGCCACAGAAAAGGGGTAGACCAGGTAGGTCGTTAAGGTATATACAGAAACGAAGTGGCGAAAGGATTGCACCCTGTAGTGGCTCTGACAGTGTAGATTGGATGCGTACTGACTGGGAACGACTTGATACATAGCTCTTGAACCATTCCACTGTTGCAGGCGATGCGCCAATGTTTGTTAATTTCTGTAGTAAACGTATATGGTTAATACTGTCAAAGGCCTTTGAGAGGTCGAGCAATACTAGCGCAGTGAGCTGCTTCTTGTCCATGCTTTCTAATATTGAATCCGTAATAAATACGTTAAGTGATGCCTTGGTGCCCAAGTTATGAAGGCAATACCTAGCAATTTGCTGGAGTTCTTACGGGATTTAGCAATCTTGGGATTGTTAACTGTCTTACGTTAAACATAAACAAGGAAACGAGGTTGATCAGTATTTACAACAGAAATTTTCCTAAATGCGAAAGAGGATCAAACTATTAAAAAATCGCTCTACTGAGAGCACAAGCCATCAATAACCCATTCACGCAACTGCCATCGGGGGAAAAAATCAGAGGCAAAAAAAGTGAGATTGTGATTAACGGAAAGCAGGTATGAAATACATGCAATTTCGCTTGCCACGTGACGTGATTTAATAAACGTTTCAGTTCGTATCGCAGCACATTTTTGTTTCGCGTCACGTCATCTGTTTTCAGCCGTAAAAAAATTGCTCTACGAAGCCTGAGAACACAAACTATCAATGACCCACTCACGCAACTCCCATGAAAAAGAAAACGAAAACATTCAAAAAGGACAAAAAGGGAAATGAAGTGAGATTGTGACTTTAATACTGATAGCAGGTACAAAATTCATACGTGATTTAATAAGCGTTTCAGCTCACTGGAAAAACACGAGTTGCACAGCACGTTTCTGTTTCGCTTCACGTCATCTCGTTCACGTCATTCGTTTTTTCATCTTTTTGAGGCGAACAGAAACACGTGTGCTCAGGGGCAGCTTTTTCTCAAATTTCATCGGATGCTCAAAAATAACGCTTGTCGCTGCCCGGTACGTATATCATAAATGTGCTGACAGAGAAGTAATTGAAAATGCAATCCAGCGCATCCAAGAGAGTAAAACATATTCAAAGGTTACACATTATTTTGATGGTGAAAAAAAAATTGCGATACAAAGCCGGAGGGAACAAAGCATCAGTGACCCATTGACGCAACTCAAATAATAAAAAAGCATTTAAAGGCAAATGAAGTGAGACCATTTCATTATTGAACGCTTATTTGAAAACAAAGCGAAGGACGGCACTTCATCGAGGACATCCGAGAATAGTGCGAGGATCGAGGAAACTTTGCAAGAATCTTCTTCGTATCGAGCAAAGGACGGCACTTCATCGATATTTTGGATATCTTTTTACATGTATTTTTTAATTTTAATTTGTACACGGCCTCACAAGCTTTAAACTTTACACCATGGTAATTATTATTATTACTATTATTATTATTATCTGTGGTGCAAAACTTTTTACAATAAATGGTTCTATGATACAGACGTTAAAATGAAAAGCAAAATATATTATATAGAAAATAAATAAAATCTGAAAAGCGTTTAAAATTGGAATGAGCCATTTAAAATGCAAAGGAAACATAATGGTTACATTTTACGTTTGATACTCGAGTAGCAACCAAAACCAAAAGAAAAACTATTTAAAACACACACTTTCTGCAATTTCAATGTCAGTGTTCTTAATATCTCGCTGATGACTTCTTCGTGCCCTAGAGCCTCTAAGACAAATGAGTGCAGATCTTAATAATGCAAATGAATTATTATTAATATTATTATAACACCACCATGCTATGATCTGCAGACGCGGTGGCTTCACTATTCAACGACATAATGAAGTCCGCGATTTTGAAGCTGAAATGCTTAACATGGTCTGCTATGACGTTGAAGTGGCATGGAAACAGTCTTACAAGAAATCACTGGAGAGATGCTGCCCAGAGGTGTAAATATATAAATATATATATTAAAGGACATTCTGATCAACTGAAGATACGACTTGGCATTTTATTACTAACTAGTTTCGTACAGCACAACTTGTACGGCACTCCTCAGATAAAATTGCCTCAGTAATGTTATTATTAGGATTACAACGCTACGCTGGTATATAAGGACGCCGGATGAATGGAAAAGCATTAAATTACAACGGCAGAATACTAAAAATGTTTAAAATAACAAGGTATAAAATTACAACTTTTCTTTAAATAATCACCATTTGTAAAATTTGATTTTGAAATATAGAAAAAAAAATTAATTGCATATTAGAAATTATTTTTGGATTTCAATTTTCGCTTATACAAAGACATTGTACCTTTTTATATAGCTTTTTTTAAAATTCTTAATCCTTTTTATCGGTGCTTGTATTTTTATAATTGCGTAAAATAAAGTTATCAATTATTATTATTATTATTATTATTTTTATTATTATTATTATTATTATTATTATTATTATTATTATTATCATCATTATTATTATTATATTACCATGAGGTTGCTAGAAGGGCCTTTCATTTTACATTTAACGGATCAACAACAAGGGCTGTCATGAACTATTTTTTTTCGAAATTATCATAGGGCTAATCGGAACTAAGTGTAGTTAAGAGGAAATCCGCCAGGACTTCGAGTAGTCATTGGACAAAATTATGTACCAAAACTATTTACACATGATTGCAAGCTTTTGTGTTACTGCTTCAAATATCTTATCGAAAGAAATCTTTTCTAACAACACCACACATCGAAAACACATTTTGAAGTTCCGCTGAATTCCACTGAATCGCTTAAAAGATGTGAGCTTTTGCCCATAGCTTGTGAACTTTAAATATCATTTTCTCAGACTCTGATAAGAAATTGTTGTACCAGAATTATTTCCACCTTCTTGCAAACTTTGTTGTTACTGCTTCAAATATCTTATCAAAAGAAATCTTTTCTAACAACACCACACATCGAAAACACATACCGTAAAATTCCGGTTATAAGCCCTCCCGCTAACAAGCCCCCCCGGTTATAGGCCCATCATCCTGGAAACAAAAAAATACATCCGATTATAAGCCCCCCCGGATATAAGCCCCCCTCTACCGGGCGACAGTACTGAATCGGGCTAAATGTTGCTTTATTATGCGTTTCAACTAAAGAACGTATTTCGATCAACACTCCCGTGGCTCGTTTTGAAACGTTTTTTTCATTCCGCTTATAAGCCCTCCCGGATATAAGCTCCTCCGCTTATAAGCCCACCCAAAACCCCTTACGAAGTTGTATAAGCCCAGGGCTTATAACCGGAATTCTACGGTATTGAAATTTCGCTGAATTCCACTGAATCGCTTAAGACGAATTTACAAAATGGCTACACGTGAGATTTTGCCCATACCTTGTGAACTTTGAAATTCATTTTCTCAGACTCTGATAAGAAATTGTTGTTGGTGTTATCACGGATAATTACTTACATCTTTACCTTTTATTAAGGGTAGGAAATAAGGCAAAAGGATTTAAATTATTCTGGAAATTGATTTTTGTCCAACTTTAATAAATATTACTCGACTTCCTAGTGGATTCCGTCTTAATTGCATTGGTGTGACCGAAAGCATTTTTATACTACAGTTATGTATGAAATCACGAAACTTGAGACTAAAAGTTAAACTTTAGTTACGTCGTAGATGTGACCGCAGCCAATATTGTTCTCGTCCAAGCGTGACTTTGCGACTTTGCGAAACTTTACAAAATTTGCATACGAGTCAGAAAACTGTCATAAAAGGAACACAGTATTAAACTGCTGTAACTGCTCTGGCAGTAGAGGCTATCATGCTCTAATAAGCCGAATAGAATACAACGTTTTACAAAGAGTTCAGGGAGGGAACAAATTTCGCAAACGAAGTGTCTCACAACGAGTCTCTCGTAGCTCAGTTGGTTGGCGCCCAACCGGTATCTGGGAGGCCATGGGTTCGTTCCCGTCGGGGCTCGTTTTTCTTTGTCCCCCTCGTGTCATGTTGAATATTTCTTCACTTACGTGTTTATTGATTTTCTTGTAGCGTGCGAAAGAAACAACAGGCTGCGGTCGGCGTCTTCGCAGAGCTTTCTCAAATAAAATCGCCGGCCAAAAGACTTCCTTTCGAGTGAATAGCAGATATTTTATACGGAAAACTCTAGACCCCCGCTAGGCGTTTAACCGGTGGATTTGTTCCTAAACAGGTAAGCCAACTTCCTTCCGAAAGGATGTAGACTTTTCTGAACGCCTGGGTGTCCCATTAAAGCTAGTGCGTTTAAAGGATGCATTTTTTTAAATAGAACGGACACAGATGCACGATGCTGCTTGCATTCCCAAACAAATTGTGATTACCAGTAGTAAAATAAAAAAGCGAAAGACAATTTTTTGATACGCCATTATACACCAAGGCCTGTTGTCTCTTGTGAATAGTGTACTTGTATGGATTATGTAAATGTGAAGAACGTTCTTTCTGTGTTCAATCGACGTACCAGCGCCAGTCAGCTATACAAAGCTTTGCGAGACTCCAGTGAGCGTTTGTATTAAGCTTACCTCAGTTGCTAAATAGCAGCAACTTACCATCTTCATCTTCCATGTCAGACCCGACGTCAAAATTTCCTGAGCTTTCCCTTTGCGACTTATCTTCTCCAGGAGAGCGAGCTGCCATCACTTTCGATCAAGGGGCGGACTGAATAAGAGCGGACACTCAGTAGTGTAAAAGCCTGTCTATTAGTCTTAGATTTGTTAGGTTTTCCTTGAACAAATGGCGACTTATCGTATTCCCATTCCCTTTAGGTGTATTTCCACTGTCGCGTTAAATGAAGTTGTACGTGCGCGGCTACGCGCGTTAACTTTACGTTGTCCAATTTCCAATGTCACGTTTTTTCTAGGTATTTACGTACGTCACACACGCGCATACGCACGTAGCGATCGTGAGGGTTTTCGGAAAAGTTGAACCGAGTTCAACTTTTTTCGCGGCTGTCTGCGGTTACGCAGCAATTTAACCAATCGTACCTTTGGATTTTGTCACATGACACTATTTACCGTGTGGAGGCCATTTTGTTTTAAATCGAAAATTTCAAGAAATATGGAACTGACTTCGAACCAAATTGTAAGAACGCAGTAGTGAAAGAAAACGCCTGGCGTCAGGTCTTGGAGACTGTGAATCGGGAAGCCGGGAGGGCCTGCTCAGAACTTTATGGTGTCTTTCGGAAGTATTTATAAAATGACTCGTGGTCATATTCACGCATTACATTTACTAGGATGTGTGGTCTTCACCCATGGCCACTTGATAACGGTTTCACGCTTTTTCCCAATATCTCTTGCGGTATTTTCGTCTTCTTTTACGAGTCTTACCAGTCTATTACATCAAATGTAAAGGACAAGGACACGCTCGTCTACAGCGGACGCCATTCAGTTTGGCGACAGGCAAACTGAATCAAATTACCCACAATCTTCCTCCTTTTTGGCGTCAAAATTCAGGCTGGCGGGCCAGGGACAAAACTTTACAGCACGTAAAAAAGGAACGCTCTTTATTACTTTTAACGCGACAGTGGAAATTTGTCAACATACGTTTTTTAACGCACGTTTTACGTACATAAATATTTACGCGACAGTGGATCCACCTTGGCCCATTTTATTGACCGGATGTGACGTTAAATGTTGTGGATGATTCAAATTCGAAAAAAGTCTCGATCAATCGCTTCCCCAGGTAGTTTCTTATCTTGTTGTTTTTTTACTATTTAACTACATGTATAAGTTATTTATAATTGAATGTAATTAATAAGAATGTAATAAATGCAGATTAAGTAATAGCTAAGTCATTTATGTAAGTAATACAAGACACCTGACTGCGTGTACCCAGGATGCCGTAGCTAGTCGTTACACTGAGAAGCAGTGTAGTACAACACTGGAGTCGGCATTCGCAATCTCTCTTTAGTAAGACTGAAATGCATACATGTATTCAAGTTTCTCTAAAAGTTACCATGATGATGTTGTCGCATCCCTTCAATGAACAAGCTTCTCCGATTTGCATATATTAGTTTCTCGTCCGTTTTAGTGGCCCCTTGATAAATACCGGTTATTTTAAATGCATCCACAGGGCCGATTCGCACTAGCGGACAAGTTTCGTAACAATAGGCTTCTTTCGATATATTGAAATTCAGGTTGGTAGCGAGGCCTAGAGGACACAAACAAAAGAAATTTTGCAAGCATGTTTCTTTTGTTTGTGTCCTCTTGGCCTCGCTACCAAGCTGAATAAGCCTATTGTTAGATTTCATCGTTTACAGTATGACTTACTTGTTGCAGAGAACAAGTGCGAATACGTTTTTTTAAGACGCAAAACATGTACAACAATTCATGACAACAAAGAAGCAGTTGTCTTATTATTGCTCCGCGTTAAACGCTCGATACATTTTGTCAAAAAATCGCAAAAAAATTGCGAACAACTTGTCTTGTCAAATTTTGTCTAAACGAACAAAACTTCAAAGGGGCCGTTGTCCTGCCTCTAGTCAGGACATTTCATGACAGTCCGCATTCCCATGCCCCTTGATTGGCTATTGCGTTTGGTCCAAATTGCGCCTAAAAACAACAGCACTCAAAAATTGTTAAGGCCCTATGCCCTACCGTGAGGCCCTATGCGCCAACTTGGCGCCAGGGGACAGGTGGAGGTGACGTATGCCACGTGATGTGGCTCTCAGGGCCTGTTATATGGAGGAGAGTTGACCCTGGCAGGAGGGTTACCCTCCATACCGAGCCACCCCTGGCGAGAGACCTTTTCATACGCTTCTTTATAAATAGCTGCGAAGTGACTGTTTATGTGCGAAGTTGCAAAGTTCGCTCGGGGAACAGGGTGACCCTGGATGGAGGGTCACTCGCTTTGAAGGTAGGGTGACTCTTGGGAGCGAGGCAACTTTTTTCCATATAAACAGTTTGGTCATTTTTGCCTCGCCTACCAGGGAGAAGTGGACAGATACGGAGAATGCGCAAATTGCTGCAATCGGGCAAAACCACATTGCACATCAGTAATTTGAAATCGAAGTCGGTCGTAAATTTGTCCAAAAATGGTCTTCGTCGAGGTATCAGCGATCCTGATTTTAGAAAAGGCAGCCATAATAGATAACCAACCGACCGACAACCGACAGGGACAAGTTTTGGCTCGGTCAACAGGGACAACGTTCTCATATAAAAGTTCGGCAAAAGGTAGTGAGGGGGAGAAGGTAACCCTCCCACCAGAGACAACTCTCTTCCATATAAATAGGCCCTGACTAAAATAATCCAGCCGCAAAATCTTTCCGCGATAGGCAAAGCATGTTTATAAGCGAAGTGTTTGCCCAATGTAAGAATAAGGAAAGAAAAAGTCTTGAGACGACTCATTATTCCACTACACGAGAACACACGTACTTAGAATTTTTTACCGCGTAGTACTGCATATTTGATGTTTGCCCAACACAGCCGTGCTGAGACGGCTGTGCTTTGATTCCAGTTTTCAGTCATTTTAACTTGGTAAACTCGAACTCGGATAACTCGAAAACCCCGCTAACTCTAACTGGGGGGGGGGGGGGGGTTTTGAAAGGGGGGGGGGGGGGGGGGGGGGGGGGGGGGGGTATAAAACCAAACCCAAACCCAAACCCCAAAAAAGAGGGGGGGGGGGAGAGGAGGGGGGGGAAAAAAAAAACAAAAAAAAAAGAAAAATATTTTTTTTTTTTTTTTTTTTTTTTTTAAATAAAAAAAAAATTTAAATTTTTTTTTTTTAAAAAAAAAGGGGGGGGAAACCCCCCCAACCCCCCCCCTGTATCCCCCCCTGAAGTTTCGTTTACCCTGATCAAAATTTGGGTTAAATTTACCCCAATAACTCGAATGCCGGTTCGTGTAACTTTCCATGAGTGCCCATTGATAAGAGCAACGAACAGATCACAGAGATCACGTATTTGACAGCCATTTTTCACTCTTATCATAAGAATGTGTGATCGTATAAGAGGTTTTGACGGGACATGTTAAATTTGGATTGTAATGTGTATACTGAAGTGCTGAAAAATCAGTAAACTATCAATTATCAACATGGCAAATTGAATATTAAATCGACCCCGATAACTCGAAACCCCGCTAACTCGAACTGTTTTTCGTTTCCCTTCAGAGCTCGCTTTACTGGGGTTCTACTATATGAATACATACAGTAGGCCTTAAGCCTGGGTAATAAGGGGCCATGTTAGTCCCCCAAAATTTTGCACTGCTTGCACAATCAGGCTTCAGGGGAGAGAGAGACCCTGGGAACGAGGTTGATCAGGCTTCTGCTCGGAATGCTCACAAACTTTTAGTGGGTGCTCGATTGCTCGTGCTTGCATATTTTTACAAGTGCTCGCATTTATGCGGCTAGCGCTGTATCTGGCAGACTTGAATCTCACGGCTGACAGCCTGTACACATTAAGCTTTAAATGTGAGACAGTTTTGTATCTCTAATAAGCTGCAACAAACGAAGTGGTGTTTTGCCCGATTAGGAGCCTTTACTCTTAAAATGGATCCAATAGGTGTAATTCGAACAACTCCTTATTAATCGTGTCTCTTTATTAATGTTACCAGTGGCACAAGACATGCTTATTTAGTGGCGCAGCCAGCTTTTTGAAGAGTTGTAGGCCTGTTCAACCGGCCGGTAAGGGCTGCCTGTCGGGGATCTTCTTCCCCGAAACGTTTTTCAAATAAAAACTCTCGAAAATGCCTTCTTCGATTCGTCACTTTCTGGTGATTTATGTGTATTTCGACAGCAAGTCTTAACGTTCACAACAGTGAATTGCGCTATTTTTCAATCATTCTTAAATAAACGAACTTGTTACGAGTCTTGCTACGCCGCTACGACAAAGTCGACGGCCGGTAGTCTGTTGTAGTCTACGGGGGTTTAAAGGAGCCACGTCACGGACAAACTGGCAAAGTTTGTTGCTCATAATCCGTGTTAAACTGTGTCAGTCGAAACCATCCTTGTTTTTTTTTTTCGGGTTTCTATTATACCATTGGCATTTTTCTGCCTAACAAAACTACTATTTAGTAGGTTTCTTCAATTTGAAACTAAGCAAAAAAATAATTTAATTAAAATTAAAATTAATTTAATCCTTTAAGGGGAATCATGATGGATCGGATGCGAAAAAATTCAGATTTCCCATGTTCAGTTCTCCACCTGCGCATTTCATTTTTCGCTTTACGCTGGACGGACTAAGCAAAAAGAGAGGTCAGACAACAAGGCAAGGAGTCTAAATTTTGACTCATAGCCGGTTGTCATGTCGTAACATGCAGAGACTTAACCGATGCAGAAATACATCTGTAAACAAACGAAACGCTCTAGTATAGAAACAAGAGCTTTTAGTACGTCCAGTTCAATTTTAAACTTGGGAGTTCCCTGTTTAATGAGACAAATAAGTCTATGTCTCTATGAGTCATGAGTCAAGGTGAATTTTTTACACAAAGTAGGTTATTATCCAACTACGGTTTTTCTTTTATACAAGTAAGCTTAGAAGCTCTCCACTTTGCTTACGGTTAGTTCTAAACTGGTTTGCTTGCGGTAAATTGCGATCTAGTGTTACCTGCGGTTTGCTTGTTGCTAACTTCATTCCCGTTTGCTTACGTTCTAATCCGCTTTGCTTGCGGTTAGTGCCACTCCGGTTTGCTTGCGGTTTAATAGTTATATTCTGGTTTGCTTGCGGTTAGCTCTTGATTGTTAGTAAGGGCAGCACTATTTTTTAATTTAACATTTGAGTCATTGACTCGTGAATCATGACTCACTAAGTCATAAATACTTTACTCTCCCAAACATTTCCGAAAGGTTTTATTTGCTTTAACATACATAGACACACTTTATTTAACGTGGACAAGTACACGCTTTTTTCTCTAGTTTCCTGGTGCTTCACGATTTTGATTAAGTAACGTACAATATTAAAAAAGTATTTACATCAAATCGAAGTGTCTTAAAAAGTATTTAAAATGTCTTTAAAACATCAAGCTAATTTAAAATCCCTTTAAAAAGGGCGAGCTAAAAGCGATGAAATATAATCAACTTGTATTAACGTGCAGTTGTCATTGAAATTGGTGCTAAGTGGTGCAAAATTGTTTAAATTTCGAGATATCGACGGTAAACTCCTTCTCCTGGGAGGCAAAACAAATTGTTCGAGCACTGCGGGAATTTAAGGGATTAAAAAATTTTAAAATTAAAATTACAGGGCATAAGCAAAGCGAATCTCATCAAAGAGAAACGACTTTTGTTTCAAGTTATTGGAATTTCGACTTGAATTAATTAATTAATTAAACTTATTTCATTTATTTATTTTTATTTCTTAAATTTTAGTCGACTAACATGCACGAACTAATTATTTACGATAATAATTTTTTTATTTTTATTACAGCACACATTTACCCTGCCAATAAACTAAAAAAAGAAAGCCTTACATTACAATTTTACGAAGAGTTATATGATAAAGTCATTACGGCTTCTAGACCTCAAAAGTAGTTGTTCTTCTGTTGGTTGGATAAGCACGACATTGCTTCCAGTGCGACGGCCTTCAAGACATCTTCGTGGACAAATCAGGTGAAAGCACCGCAGCGGGCAAGAAGATAGTGATTTCCAGTTGTACCTCACATAAAGCAAGCCCTTTCCTAATAAAACAAATGAACGAGACAAGCTATCATGAGCCTATGCCTTTCAAAAAGAGAGTGGATTCCATCCCCCCTCCGCAGACATACAAACATCTTCTGTCTTGGGACCTAAAATTCTTGACAAACGTTTCTCCAAATATTGCGTAGATATGAAAGGTATGAAAAAGGAATTTTTAAAATATACAATTATATAATATAGTAAGATATTTTACAAAATAGAGAATGAATAAATGAATGAAAGAGATTTTTTACGTAAGAGAGGCTGTTCTTGACGGATACGTTTCTTTTGAACCTCATAGTATTAATTTAAATCATTTGTTTTTATAGGCAAGACTTACCCACGGCCAATATCAGCACGGCACTGTTGATAGCCACGAATATTACATTCACGAAAGTCGAGTTGTTTTCTCCTTGACTGCTGCTGACGTTAGGCTGTGAATATATTGCGCCAAGACAAACGTTAAAGAATATTATCCAAAGAACAAACGTTTGCAGCCGATCTTCAAATGGGTCTTTTATAGGTCGGAAGATGGTGTAGGCAATACCCGATACACTGGCTACAATCACGGCAAAGCCGATTTGAGAACGGCTTTCAGAGTCAAACAGGAGGATGAAAGAAATTAGAATCAGCTTTCGATACATCTCGACAATCTCCCAAAACCAATATTTTTCTTTAAAATTTTCAAAAAACACTCTGAGGCCAAAAGCAATTTCTTCCTCATCAGGGTTAGACTCTCGGTACTTGTAGATGGGAATCAGTAGCAGCAAAGGGAAGAACACAGGATACACAGCAAACGCAGCAGCTATGTGCCAAAAGACGTTGTGTTACAAGACGCGCCCGGTTCTCAACTACACAGTCGCTACGATCTCCGCTGCTACGCTTGTCCTTACATCCCCTCCCTACCGCCATGCGCATTCTGGCCTGGTCCTCCCGTCTTTGCTAGCGTCATGCTGGTACTCTCCTAAGCCAATTTCGTCTCTCTCCCCTCGGTCTCTCTTGCTCTCCTTCCACATGCTACTCACTGCCTATCGACCTTTGTCACGCTTATTGTTGCCTCAATCACACCCAACCAGCTGTCCATACTGCTAGGCCAGAGTGTCACAGTGCTATGATGATGTGCGTGTCGAGAGTCTTCCCCCGCCTCCCCTGTAGTGCTTCCTCGACCTCTCGCCTTTCAACGCTCCCACACTGACATTCTGCCTACTCTCCACCTCCCTCGTCCGCCACCGGCGAAGAGAGCTCGACGGGCGCCTCCGGCGTCCGTGCGGGGGGGCCCGCGGGCCGCCGACGCGCGTGTGCGTGCGGCCCGGACGCGCGTGGCGCCGTGGCGGCCCGGACGCTGCGCCGTGGCCCGCGGGCGCGGCGCTGGTGGGGCCGCGCCGTCGGGCGCTGCGGGCCGTGGCGCGCCGACGCTGCGGTGCGCGGGCGCCCGCCGCCGGGGGCCCCGCGCTGCGCCGCTCTGCTGCGCGTGGTCGACGTCGTCCCTCGCCGTGTCTGTGTGGCCGCGGGGTGCCGCCGATTCTGGGGCGCGTGCGCTGCTTGTCGCTCTGTGGTGGTGGCTGCGGCGGCTCTCGGCGCTCTGACCCTGTCCTCCTCGCGGACGGGGGCCTCGGGGTCACCGAGCGCGGCTCCCGTCGGCCCCGGCCGCGCCCCCCGGGCTTCGCCCGTCCTCTCGTGTGGGGCGGGGGGCACGCGCGATCGGCCATCCCCTCCGTTCTCCACCGTCTTCGCGGTCCCCTCCCCCCCGTCATCGTGCTCGTCGCTCGCCTTGGCCGCCGGTCCTTTCCCGCCTGGGCTTCTCGGCTCGTCCACGCGACCCCCCGTCACTGGGCCTCTGCGGACAGTGCGTCTGCCGCCCCGCGACTCGCTGCGTCTCCTCAGGAGTGATGGGTGAAGCAATGAATGGAGTAATCAGCCTTCAGGAGAGAAACACATTCACTTCCATCTTTGGTAAAGCACATGTCCACACAAACTCCAGGCAGAGGCAGAATGTCAATAATCTTCTTACTTGTCATTGGGTATGACAAAAGAAGAAATAAGAATATGTTTCGAAAGCATGACTTCTTCAAGCTCGAGATTTTTTTAATTTTCTCGCTTTCGAAAATCTCCATCTTGTTGATGTATCGTTTCCTCAGGAAGAGGTAGAGTAGTATCAGAAAAACGACCAAAATATTAATACCAATGGCTAAGATAAATTGCAGGAACGGGTCCAGTCGAAGTACAGGATGAATGCAGCTCAGTGGTGCAAATTGTAAAATGTTTCCTTCAACAAACTTCAGATACTTTTCCATGGAAACAAGGATTATCGGCCACTGGACCCTCAACAATGCCGAGAAAATACCAGCAACAACCTGATAAAATCCAATCACAATCTTTGCACAAGACATGATGACATCTGCAACGGTACGAGTACGATCGTCTTCTGCTCGTCTCGAGTCACCCCAGAAAACCATCACAAACAACAAGGCAAAGACCAGAATTACCACAACACATGAAATGATGGTAATAACCATTCTTGGACATTGAAGACAGCTGTTAAATCGGAGATAGTAGTTAGAGGAACAAGTTGCACACAAGGTGCCTTGGTATCCAACGTTACACGCTGAGTCTATTCCACCTTTACAGGACTCTGGATAGGGACACTTCAGTGGCTTTGGCAATGGTCCTTGAAATGTGGAAAAGTTTTTGTTGTATTCCGGTCCAAAAGTATGAATGTTTTCCACAAATTTCGTGTAATTTTTCATCGCTTGGTTTTTCCACTTCCAGTAATAGTTTGGTGCCAGGATTGCTGTATCATTGTCGCAGTTAAGACCATAATCTGGACATGCTGTACAAGGACCAAAACGATCAAAGCGGTAGAAATTATTCAGACATCTGCATGCACGATAACCAGCGGTCTCATTAGATTGGGTACCTGTTTGTTAGATAAGATCTTCATTTAGTAATCTAAATGTATACTACCATTCTGACTACACAGAAACATGTGTCACCTCGATCTTAAAATAAAGAGTGATCGATTGTTCAAGTGACAATTGTTTTCATTGTTTAGTGTATCGACATTGTAAAGAAAATAGGATTGGTGGCACTTCGTTGGGGGCAAAATACGAACTTACCGTAGGTTTTCAATTCGGTAGCGGTTTATAAACCTTTATCAACTTACTTGAAAAGTAACTAAACGCCTGAACACACGGTGCAATATTGCGTGCAATTTTATTATTTAAGTGCTCCGATCTGCTTCATCTGAGAGCTAATTAAAGTACACTCCTATTGAGCGCCATGGATGCTACTCGAAACATTTATAAACATGATCCTTACCGTACGGACATGCACGACAATCGGTTGCACTTTTTCCAGGATGATCCTTCTCCGGAACGTATGTACCTATGCTGCAATTCTTACATTCCAGTTGCCCCATTTCGTCCTGATAAAACCCTCCTGAAAATGAACCAGACCTGTTTTAATTTTGATTTAGCCTCTAATTCAGCGATATACATGCGTATTGCTGTCTAACAAGCTTTTTGATGTTCAGGGCCAGTCAGTAATTGTGTGTGCAGAACTCTTTAGTACCATTTCCCTACAAAGAATGTAATTAATATATCAGAGGACACTAAAATATTACCTGCATGACATTTTAGACAAGAAGATTCAAGGTTACTATAGGTACCAGTCATGCAAAAGCTGCAGTTAGAGCATCTGAAATAGGGTTCCACAATTGTTCGGCATCCATTACATATGAAGCCTGAACCAAGAAGGCCATCCAAGAATTCATATTGATCATCGTAAAGAAGCACATGGTAGGATGCTGACGGAGCACATTCACTGAGGAAAAAAAAAAATATAGAAATGTTACTGTAATGTTCCATTCAAAGTAAGACCAGTCTCCAACGATGCTGCCAACGTCTGGATGTTTATCAAACATCAAGTTATGGTAACTGCATCTTGTCCGATATGTTTGTTTATGAGTTTGTTACTTACATGAAAGCAGTATATAATCCTGGAGTGAGCGTCTGAAGGTTTCTACACGAAATAGCCCTGCAATAAAACACGGTATGCCGTTTAGTCGTTTTAAAAGTTTGTTCAAAAGTGAAAATATTTGGCCTTTAGGTCACACAGGTACAAATATACTTCAACTTCAACTTCAACTTTATTACTTCCATCACTTACATAAATAATTTATAAAAAACTTTTTAAAAAAATCAAAAGTTACTTTCCCAGATCGACCCAGTTCTCTCTTTCCTCCCTATTGCTGAACATTTGAATAGGAGACTATCGGTGCAAGATTGGTGGTTTATGTAATGATCGAAAAACATCAGCAGTAACGTTTCAAAAGTCGTTCCCGTTCTCCGATGTAATGTCGCTAATGCAATAGGAAATTAGTACTATAAATCAATAAGGCCCGGGCCAAGCGTCGAACTTCACATGAGTCGAACCTAATGCAAATGATCAAAAACAATAGGTTTTGCTCATTTGCATTTGTTTCGACTCATGTGAACTTCGACGTTTGGCCCGGGCCTAAGATACCAAAAGAAACCTATAAATGTGAATTATGAAGTTAAATCTCTTCATTATGTTGCATAGTGTTTACTTTTTTAATAATTGTACTTACAATGTAACATTGGAAGCAATTTCGTCGAATATCTTTACCGGTAGTAATCCAAATGGATTGCCAAATAGTGTCCTAAAAACAAAGTAATGAATATTAATCCATGTGCAACCAAACCCAAGCTATACAATTTTTGTGCCACCGAGTACATAAAACAATGAGGCCGTGTACCCCAAGTTATTTATCACATTCTCCCCAGGGACAGGCAGTCTGCAGTGATGGAGGGGCTGACATCGACATCCGACAGAGGATTGGTAAAGCAGAGGGGCCGTTGCAAAATTGCGCCCGTGTGGAGGAGCAAACTACAGTAGAAGAACGAAGATTAGACCTACTAAGCTTGTGTACTCTCTGTACTCTCTACGGATCTGAATGTTGGAGAATGACTGTGCATGACTTGAAAAAGCTGCAAAGCTTTCACACATCTCTCCGAAAAATCTTGCACATATTTTGGCCACAAAAGAACTCCAACAACGAGCTCTTTAATATATGACAGAACAGGAGGACATGAGTATTGTTCTCACACGGAAAGGATGGAGTTGGGTTGGTCATGTGCTCCGTAGAGAATCTACCAGCATTTCTAAAGTTGCTCTCAGATGGACACCAGAGGGTAAAAGGAAAAGAGGCCGTCCAAAAACCACCTAAAGAAGAACTGCAGAAGCAGAACTTCAGGCTCTAAATCTTACCTGGGGGCAGCTTCGCGGCTGCAAAGGACCGACGAATGGAGGCGACTTGGTGATGCCCTATGCGCAACTGGGCCTTAAATTAAAGGATTGATATATTAGATGTCAGTGTGTTTTCAAGAGAATCTGGAAAGTATTTAGGATCAAAATCAAAACGAAACATAGCTTTTGATTTTCGGGAAACAAAACTAACTCTTTCCCTTGGGACCAGTCATTAAATGTTAAGTAACTTACAATCTTTCCAGGTTACTGAGACCACGAAAGGCGTTACCATCAATATATTTGATTTCGTTGCCATGGAGAAACCTATAGATAATGAAAAAAGATGGTGTCACAGCCAAAGAAAATACAAGTGTACTTTACTTTTTTTGGCCGTTTTCACACAAGAAATGAATCCGTTTTGAAAAATTCCAAGCACAGAGAAGACTTTTTTAAATAATCAGTCAACGGCTTTAAAGAGCAAACGTTTAAAAAACATATAAAAAGTTAACTTTGAAATTTATAAACAACGCCAGCTCAAACCTCAACATAATTATAGCCCTCATCAAAATATTCATTCTGAAATCCTTCGTACCTAAGTAACATTGCAATGTTGTCCTACAATAAATAAGCACTTCTCTTTCAAAAGAATAAGCACTTCTCACTTTCGATTAAAATAAACACTTCTCACTTTCGATAAGAATAAATAATTCTGACTCTAGATACCAAATCCAGACACCTTTTGGCCACTTCGCGGTATTTTTTAACAGTTAAACAGACTATACCAACCGTAATCAAGTACGGCAATTTAAAAGTGTGTGAATGCAACACACCTCCCCTCTTCCCGCCATTAATTTATACGAGAATGTTAGATGAGTGTTAGAAATGATCGCCGGGAGATTTCCTACATCATACATGCTGAAGATTACTTACAAGAGTTGTAGTAATCGGTTGTCAGCAAAAGCGTTTTCAGGAATGAAGGCCAGACTGTTCTTTATCATCATTCTTCGAAACAAAAAAGATAGAAACGAAATTAACCCAAATATTCAAGGTTTCTTCAACAATATTAGAAGCACAAAGTAGCGACTTGGGGGTTGGGTATTGCTATATTCCTATATAGGATGTTCATAGTATCCTTGCAAATAATCAATAATTAATAGGATCTGGGGGGAAATAAAAACAAGAAAATAATTAATAAATGAAAAAAATTACAACGCTCCTACTAAGTCTTCACTGAGTGAAATTGATATGAAAATAGTTACTTACAGTACCCGTAGATTCTTAAGCCCAGTAAAAGTGCGATTTCTGATTTGTGAGATGGAATTAAAGCTCAACATCCTTGGGAAAGAGTAAAAATCAATTTGTTAACACTTTTTTTTCAACTGTCTCTACAAACTAAACTGTACCATGAGCAACTAACAACATTTTTACAAACGTTCTAAATTAACTTCCGAATTCAACTCCCCGCCCTTTTGTGAACAGCCAACTGATCAGCCCCGGCCACGTGGTATTGTTAACACTGTTGTATTTGTTTAATAACTATTTCATATGCACAGCTCCACGAGCCTGTGGCGTTAAACAAAATACACTTAATAACAATTCCCTAGGGAAACATTTGATTTTGTTGCCTCCTGGCCTCGGAAAACATGGAGATTTCCGGGAAACAAAATTAACTGGTTTCTCGAGAAATAAGTCATGAAGTGTTTTGTTATAAATTACAGCACGACGAAGACTTAGAAAAATGGCGCCCGTCGGTCAACATTCGCGGACGACATTTCAGTGTTACACTCTGATGTCATATATTTTGCAATGTTACCCATTTAGACACTTTTGGCGAGAAACAGTCTTTATTGTTAAAAGTATAATTTCAGAGGTGATTATAAGAATTGAGGCATTCTGATTGGTCGAGAAATTCGCCTAATGAGGCTATAATCACCTCCCGAGGGGTGATTATAGAATTTGAAGGCTTGGTTACTAAGTCGTGCCACCTTTGACATCCAGGCAAGTAAACATGGTCGCATTTGCTGAATGAAATTTTCTTTAATTTAAAAGAAACCACTCTAAGTCATAGATTTTTAAACATTGGGAATTTTGCAAGGTGACTACTAAGTTTTGAACCGAAGTAGTTTCAAGAGATTGTTCTCAAGGCATTAGAATTATCCGTAAACACGTATTTGGAGATCGCATGCGGCCATACAAACTCAGTCAGATTGATTGAGCAAACACTATTCAGTTATCTTCTAACCGGAGCTACCGTACTCATTTCGAGAGGATTCGCACATTTTATTTAGTCATCAACAGTTAAACAAACGTAAACGACATCTATCTTTCTCGTAGTGTTTGTTTTGTTCGGTTTTATTGCTAAACTCTTAAGAGTGAATTCTGATTTCAATCGATGAATTGAACTGGTGTACACTTTATGCCTGCGAAAAATTGCGTTTGCTGTTTTCTTGTTGTCTATCCTTATTTTGCAGTTCTTGATAATCACCTCTGCAAAATTTTATTAAAACTATTATTCGCCTCAGTTTCTGTGATTATATTATTGAAAAATCCCTTAGGGTTGAATAATCCCATAGGGTTAACTGTTATTTCACCATAATCACTTCGCCTTCGGCGAATAATAGTTAAATGTCATCAGGCGCGGATCCAGACCGGTTTCCCCCGTTTTACGGAAATCGGTCAACCCCTTGTCCGAGTGACTCAAACTGACCCGGAATTACACTTTAGGGAGTCAATATCTAAACATTTTCCCGGGGAGCATACCTCTGGACCCCCAAAAGGCTCGCGCCTTCGACGCCAGTGTTATTGGAAGACGGTCACTATTTTTCCTGGATCCGCGCCTGGTCATGTGACCTCGAATTATATTAGCCAATAAAAGCGCGCACTGTTGGGAAAAAGTTTCTATAACAAAACAGCATATAAATAAAGTTCTTATTTTGTCTCCACTCCACAACAAATAACAGTACAAGCTTTAAGCCAAATGCGTTTTTTAAAGGAGCAGAGATGGTGTAGTGGTGAGAGCTCTCGCCTCCCACCAATGTGGCCCGGGTTCAATTCCGGCTCGGTGCCATACGTGGGTTGCCCTTGCTTCGAGGGTCTTTCTTCGTCCTAAAACTGACAACATTTCCAAATTCCAACTCGCTTTGGATAGGGCACCCTTTCATTTTGGCAGGGCCTGGCGAGAGCCAACCTGAACCCTATATAGATATTTAAAATCAAACCTAATTTTACTTACAACTGAGTTAAATCCTTGCAACCAGAAAACGCTTCATCCGGTACGGACATTAGCTTATTGAAAGACATGTCCCTAGAAAGAGCAACGTTGCAAATTTTAAGGAATATTATAGGAAACACATTACATATATAAGTAATAAATGGTTAAATTTCCAGAAAGGGAAGGACAGAAGCAGTTTCTAAGCTTTTACTACATAGCTCTGCCTAGATTCTCAAGTCTGGAAACGAAGCGTGCTCAAAGATAAGCGGTTGCTAAGGTGCTAAAATGTTTTTTCTTGCGCGTGCGGCATTAACCGCGTAAGACCGAAAGCTCCAGGAAACTACGACAGCAAAGACTGCTACGACCTTGTCGACCCTTGGCGAAAACAACACCCACATGAAACGCGATATACCTGGAAAAACAGCTCGGGTAAGATCAGATGTAGGCTAGACTTTTGGCTCATCTCCAAGCAGTTACTAGACCGGGTTTCAAAAACCGACATTGGTGCGTACTACGACTCTGATCACTCCCCGGTCACCATTTCAATTAAACCAGATGTAACACAGGAAAAGAGAGGTCCTGGTTACTGGAAATTCAACAATTCTCTTCTGGAGAACGAAGAGTTTGTCACAAAAATGGCCTTTACTATAAAACATAGTAGTGAGAAACACAAAGGTATTGCTGACAAAAGGCTTTACTGGGAAATGTTAAAAATGGAGATTCGGATGTTCGCTATCCGTTTTGCTAAAAGGAAAGCTAATGGAGAAAGAAACACCGAGCAAAACCTTTCTCAAAAATTAGACGAAATAAACTCACGTATTGACGCTTCCCCAGAAGACACTTCCCTTGTAAACGAGGCAAAGAAACTCAAAATCGAATTAGATGAAATCGCTGTGCAGAAAACTAAAGGCTCCATTATTAGGAGCAGAGCAAGATGGTACGAGATGGGCGAGAAATGCAACAAATACTTCTATAACCTAGAAAAAAGAAGTTATGAAAAACGACACATCACAAAATTAAAGACGCCCGACGGTATGACTATTAAGGACCCAACGTCCATTCTAAGCACCATGAAAAGCTTTTACAAGCAGCTTTATTCATCTCAAAAACAGCTAGCAGATGCAGACCCATTATCTTTCTGCGAATATCAATCTCTACCTAGACTGGATGACGAGAAACAAAGCCTTTGTGAAGGTTTAATTACCGCAGAAGAATGCCTCGCCGCACTAAAAACTTTTCAACACAACAAGTCGCCGGGCACGGACGGTTTATCTGCAGAGTTCTACCTACGCTTTTGGAAGGAGCTGTCGGGCCCTCTGATTGAGTGTCTCAATCATGGCGCCTTACTGGGAGAGCTTTCTATCTCGCAGAGACGAGGAATTATTTCCCTGATCCCGAAAAAGAACAAGGATCCTTTACTTCTTAAAAACTGGCGCCCTCTCTCTCTCTTAAATACCGACTATAAACTAGCAACAAAATGCATTGCAAGGCGTTTAGAGAAGGTACTCCCCCTGTTAATAGAGCGGGACCAAACGGGGTACATTAAAGGCAGATTCATCGGTGAAAATATCCGTCTAATTACAGACATAATTGAACAACATGAGAATAAGGAAGGTATGATACTCTTTCTAGATTTTGAAAAGGCCTTTGACTCTTTAGAGTGGGACTACCTCTTTAAGGTCCTCAACATTATGAACTTTGGTCCAAGTTTCCTTAACTGGATTCGCACATTCTATAGCAATATTTCTAGTTGCGTTATCAACAATGGTCACTCTTCAGAGTTTTTTTCTCTACAAAGAGGAGTGAGACAAGGGTGTCCTCTTTCGGGACTGCTCTTTGTTCTCGCTTTAGAACCACTCGCGCACCAGATAAGAATCACTGATTCTATCAAAGGTCTCGAAAACGGGAATAAGATCACTAAACTTAGTTTGTATGCAGACGACACCACCGCTTTCATCCGCGACGACTCTTCCGCAGCGTCTCTATTTGCTCTCCTTGATCAGTTTAGCAATCTATCGGGTCTGAAAATTAATAGATCAAAAACTGAGGGTCTGTGGCTAGGTCGTTGGAAAAGCAGATTAGGAAAAGACGAGCCTTTTGGCATTTCGTGGCCGAAAGAATATGTCACTGCACTTGGATTATGTTTCCCTTATTGCGCGAATGTTGGAATCAAACTAAACTTTGATGAGAAACTTGCCAAACTTAAAAAAGTTCTTAACATCTGGTGCAAAAGACATCTAACCATCTTAGGCAGAATAGCCATCGTAAAGAATTTAGCAATCGCCAAACTTGTTTATTGCTGCTCCGTCTTAAACGTCCCTGCCGAATTCATAAAAGAGGTCAACAGCATCATCTTCTCCTTTATCTGGAATTTCAAACCTGATAAAATTAAGAGAAAAACGTTGATTGGCCCAGTCTGCAAAGGCGGTCTAAATATGATTAACTTTGAAGATGTTGTAAAATCCCTCAAGATTACCTGGGTTAATCGTTATTGCGAATCGGCTGGCAGTCACTGGTGTGCCCGCCTTGATTCCTTATTAAGTAAAGTCGGAGGAGCTTTTCTATTTCAATGCAATTTCGACCTAAAATTTCTGAACCTCAACAATTTACCACCTTTCTATAAAAATATTCTTAAGGTGTGGCAAGAATTGAATTACAAGGAACCGCTTAATGCAAATGAATTCAAACAAGAACTTTTATGGAACAACCGGTTCATAAAGACCAATGGTAAAACGGTGTATTATAAAACATGGGTAAATCAAGACATCTTAATAATAAGTGATCTCCTCGACAGTCACGACCAATTCCTCTCTTTCGAAAATTTTAAGCGCAAATTCAGCGTTCGATGCACTTTCCTCGACTACGCCGGAGTTCTCGCTGCTATCCCCAAAGCGTGGAAAAGAAAAATCACGTGCAACAGTGTCGGTGGTGTTAGCGAACTCCCAAAGGCTGATTCAAATAGCGATGATATCGTCTCCGCAAAAAAGCCCGTTTGATGCTTGCGGAAAGGTCCTTCTCTCCCTCTACCGTCGAAATCACTCTAAGAAATCAAGTGACAAACTTAAAGGATGTCTACGAACTTCCATTTAGAATCACCGTTGAAAATAGATTAAGAAGCTTTCAGCACAAACTCATACATAACATCATACCTACCAATCTCTCACTCTATAGAATGAAAATAAAAGAGTCACCACATTGCGAACACTGCCACTGTAAAAATGAGACACTTCTCCATAGGTTTTGCGAGTGCCCCGAAGTCAAGCTATTTTGGAAAGACGTCATAGAATGGTGGAATACAAATCGCTCTGACAATTTCAATCCTACTTGTTCGGAAATTCTTTATGGATACAGACCTGAGAACACCAGCTATCATGCTTTCAATCACTATCTTCTTATTGCTAAATATCATCTATATCTCGCAAGAAATCAGTCAGAGACTCCTAGCATAAAGGTCTTTCTTGCCTTACTGGAAAGCAAAATTAAATGTGAAAGACAAATCGCTATTAAAAACTCTAGCTATAAAAAGTATGAAACAAAGTGGACCACTCTCTGCATAAGCAATGCGGTAGCTTTCTTTCCACTGTTTAAGCAAAAGAGCCAGGTTTAGGTGCATTTTCTTTGTCTGTTATATTTATCCTTTATCATCTTAGTTACATTAGATCTGTTGTTATAGTGAGTAGCTGTATTAGTTTAGTGACAATTTCAGTTTTTTTTTGTAAGTGCAGTGTAAGTTCTGTCAATTAGCTCTTGTGCCATGTATAGTTTTATAGTATTTTAGTCTCTTTTGTATTTAAAAAATATATATTTCACTGTAAGTAGTAAGCATCGCCTTGTACGTAGTGTAAGTGTTGTAAATAGTATACAGTGTCGAATTGTAAGAAGCGCAAGTGTCGTATTGTATTGTGCACAGCTTAAGTATTTGTACAATAAGTAGTGAGTAGTGGGCACACTTTTTTGTATTTTTGTAAGTGATGTGCTTTTGTGTGTTTGCAATTAAAAAAAAAAAAAAAAAAAAAAAAGCAAAGACTGCTATTTTCGCTTAAAAGTTGAGCAAAAGCCAAGCATTGAAGCTGTAGTTGACAATCATAAATAATTGCATAACCTCATGCTTTATTATGCATATATGCAGTTACTTGGGGATTAAACATTAAGATGTTTGAAATTTTTGTTTACAAATTTATCCCCGATAAAGCTAAATAGAAGTGCCCTAAAAGAGAGTCCAACGAAGATTGACTCAGATATTTTTCTTGTCCTACACGCAGACAGCAGACTGCAGATATTCCAGATTACTCACCATTGGTGAAGCGGTTCATCATTACAGGACACCTTAAAACTATCACCAACAACATTTCTTTTCGAAACGACTACTCTCACCCGCAGGGTCATATTACAGGAACTTAGGTGCTTTGTTAAACTTACAAATTGAATTTCACAGGTAAGTTCTGAAAGACATTGACTGGTAGTTGTTCTATCTGGTTGCCATTCAAGTCTCTGAAAAAGTTATAAAAATTAATAACAAAGTTATAAAATAACAAATTTATAAAAAGTTATAAATTAGCAAATTATTATTATTATTATTATTATTATTATTATTATTATTATTGTCCATAATGTTCGCTTTATAAAATATATACTATATACAAGGCTAAAAAGAGTTAAAATGGTAAAATTAAAATGTTAAAACCAAACGTTTTCGGCTGTTTGCCATCATCAGGGTTGAAAAGACCGTCCGCACGCATGCATTTATATCTTATGTAATTCCCGTTGGGAAAAGTTTACTGACATATGAAATGACTTGTTTGTTCAAACTGGGGCGGAATTGTTGGATCATTAGACCCTCAACGATTCTACGCTTGTGGAATGTCTGTGCTGAAGAGAGAGAATGCGATGGGTTTTCCCGAAGGTGTTTTGCAGGTTCAGAGGTGTGAGCAGGATTTGAATGTTCCGCAATTCGCACTTCTAAGTTTCGTACAGTCTCGCCAATGTAGTCACCACCACAAGAACAATCTCCTTTGTAAACATTTTTGGATCTGTGAGTGTTTTTGTCTTTGTTATTAAAGAGGCTTTTGATGCGTCTTGTTTGCCACAGAAACATAACAAAAACACCATGCGCGCGGACGGTCTTTTCAACCCTGATGATGGCAAACAACCGAAAACGTTTGGTTTTAACATTTTAATTTTATCATTTTAACTCTTTTTAGCCTTGTATATAGTATATATTATTATTATTATTATTATTATCAAAGTAGGTCAAATTATTATCAAAGTAAGTCAAAAGATGTCCACGGTTATCAAGAATCATTTCAATGAAACAACACTACGGGCATTCCAGTTTCATAACTGTAACGTTTGCATCGCTCAAGATGTGGATTTAAGACTTAATTATGTTAAGTATTGGACTCTGGCCAATGGTTGTATAATACGTAGTAGCGAGTGTCAATCATTGTCAGTGCGTGACATGGGCTTGCCTCACACAGCTGGACTCCCGGGCCAAGCTTATTTCTGCTGCGGCATATGCAACTTCTACGTTGAACACTCGTCGCTCTCAATGGCGCACCTATGTACGGTTCCGTACTACATATCACCTGGTTCCCGTCCCAGCCCGGCAAGGAACAAACAATTATTCGGTTTCTAATTCACTTGTCTATTTATTGCAAATATTCTACAGTCATCAACTACCTCTCTGCTATAAATGTTCTTCACCGACACTTTGGCTTCAACGTCACGTTTCAGGAAATGTTTCCTGTCAAACTTATCTTACGCGGACTTCGACGCATTCTTGGTGACACCCCGGCTCAAAAACTTCCTATGACCCCAGATATTCTCTTGCGCCTTCACCCTCAGCTCACAGCACGAACTGACTCAGGCTTCTGGGCAGCGATGCTAATCGGGTTCTACACTTTCTTTCGTAAATCAAATCTCGTGCCGAAAACAGCGAACGACTTTGATCCCGCCAAGAATTTGTGTCGCAGCGACATCATTGTCCGTCCGTGGGGTTTGGTTATCTGCGTCCGTTGGTCAAAAACTATTCAATTTCGAGAGCGTCAGTTGCTCATTCCCGTTCTGCGGCTCTCAAAGGGTCACCCTCTTTGCCCCGTGCAAGCATACGAACGTCATATTTTAGAATTCCCGGTCGCCCACACTTCGCCTGCATTCTTGCATTCCAGAAATGGTCACGTCACTCCCATTACGCACTCAGCCTTCACCAATAAATTGCGCAAGGTTCTCAGTCACGCAGGCTTTCCAGCGAACAAATTCTCAGGCCACAGTTTTCGCCGTGGTGGAGCTACCTACGCCTTCCATTGCGGTGCTCCTGTGGAACTTATCAGTCTCCAAGGGGACTGGTCTTCGGATGCAGTTTTGCTTTAAATCGCACAACCACTTGAGCGGAGGCTCTCGGTGGCGAAACTGATTGCCCGAAACATTGACTCTTCTTAACTTTTTATATCATTATTTTTATCATTTTTTCCCTTCCCCTTTCCCCAACTTGCGTTTTCGGATTTTATCTGTCTGGCGGTTTGGGCGAGCCGCATCAAGGGGTAGGCCTTCGGTTTCACTCCCCCCCTTGCTGCGCCTTGGCTTTTTCCGGCAAACAATAAAGTCATTTATCTGTTTATAGTTTCCGTTGTCCTTTGTATTAGTGTAGATCAGTCACGAAGAATTATGTTAAGTATTGGACTCTGGCCAATGGTTGTATAATACGTAGTAGCGAGTGTCAATCATTGTCAGTGCGTGACATGGGCTTGCCTTCAAAGCCCACGATATATTATTATTCGAATCAGTCTTTCTTAGCTAGCAGAGCCGTCTTTGTATTTTTGTTATCCCCACCCACCCACCCGCGAGCCGCATCAAGGGGTAGGCCTTCGGTTTCACTCCCCCCCTTGCTGCGGCTTGGCTTTTTCCGGCAAACAATAAAGTCATTTATCTGTTTATAGTTTCCGTTGTCCTTTGTATTAGTGTAGATCAGTCACGAAGAATTATAAAGTAGTATATTTCTTTATTACCAATTTGTTGGTAAGGAAGGTTAGTTAACGTCATGATTTGGAACCAGAGCACAGATTAGCCTCTTCGCACGCGATTTTTTTTTTCATTTAAGTCCTTCAAGATTTTTAAATCACGTCCATATTTGACAAGTTACTTGACCTGAAGAAACAGCGTGTAGATTTAATGGGGGTATTAACTACTGATCTAGAGAAGTTGCCAAGGAGTTGCTAAACACGGTTTTTAGTGGCAAGCCATTTTGGAGCGTTTGGTAATGCTAAACGCTGAATTTTTGGTGGGATGACAACTGCACTGAGAAGAAGCAATTATTGGATGAGATTGAGCATGGTATCGTGAATTATCAAAACCGAGGTTTGTGTTATCTGCCAAAGCCGAAGGCTGAGGCAGATAACACAGACACGAGGTTTTGATAATTCACGATATCATGCGAAAACCGAATTCAATAATTGTTTTATTATACGTTTTCAAACAATTTGCCATCACTATTTCTAGCGCCGGCGTAAAACTTCGTCAGATCATTGGCTAAAGCGGTTTTATCTTGTGGTTCCTCCAGGTTCTTCTCCCTCAAATAATCATTCAGAATTTTTACACTTGTTTTTGTTGTTCTCTTGGTGTTTTGAGAATCTTTATTCTCGATCAAAACTTTCAATTCCTCTTCGGAAGCGGAGGCGAATCGCTCAGCCATATTTTCAACAGTTTGACAGCACTACACGGACGAGGTGCATGGAAACTACTAGCGGACTTTGAACTTGACATGCTAACCCAATATCTGCCCCGTTCTTCCGCTCGCTTCGCTCGCTGAAACCCCACTCGGGAGCCTGTTCGCAGGCTAGCAGATATTGGGTTATCATGTCAAGTTCACATGAATGCTCTTGACCAATCACATGTTTCAAAGTAATTCTAATGTATAATAATTTGCATTGTCCGTTGGCCCTTACTCAAGTTAAAAGTATTGATTTTACTTACAGTTGAAACACCCCTTTGATCTTAGAATTCCCGAGCTTTGATATATTCTTGATTTGATTACTGTCCAATCCCCTAGAAAAGGAAAATATATGCTAATTTAACTCTTTTGGCAGGTACGTACGAGCCCATTTTTTATCGATGAAGACGTCGAAATAGCTGAAGTTTTTGAGTTTATTCGAGCTAAACGCAAGTAATCAATTTATTTCAAGGATGTTATCACGACGTCCTTTTATTCTTAAAGTGACTGACACCTAAACTGGGTTAGTACTACAAATCTTTATCAGCCGCTGCTACAATGATGATGGTATCAAGCAAATGTTTAATCATTGGTAAAAATGTGGTTTTTCTTGATATCCCTGATTATCATATCAACAGTATAACCTGTTAAAACACCCTTAATTTTAGCTTTAAGTGCTTAAACACGCTCGGTGACCTCCATTTTATATTAGTTTTGATAAGCGTGTTAAGATACAAATCTTTGAAAAGTTAAAAAAAAATCCCTGGAAGCGGTTTCAGAACCACCATAAATTGCCACAAAATAAAGCTTGAGAAACTTTGGGAATTTATTAATGCTTAATATCCAATGGCCGCTAAGCCAATCAAAACCCTGGAAATGCATTATTGAATACATACGTTTTTAATAATGGGTAATATGGCAATTATGACTTACAAATATACCACCTCGGTAAGACCAGTTAAATCCGGGACAGATGTCAATCTGTTGTTACTGAAACGCCTGGAATAAAAACATCATACAACTATTTGTAATTGTAAGATATCAAATTACGTAGTTATTCTCTAATGTTGAGTTTAGAATTTTTGAAATATTCTTATACTATTAACTGAATCAAGGGTTTACATTATGTACTTTTCAAAGTCTACACTTAAAGTGCTACTATGATCAAATTTTCACTCCTTGTTTTTAAGGCGTTTAATTGAGTATTTAACGAAAGATTGAAAATGCCGTTTTCCGTTTTCAAATATCTTTTTTAGTTCCGGAGATATTTAATCTATGTCAGGTACAAAAATTGAGTTATGTCGGTGATTTTTCTGCAGAGACCAATGAAACTTGGCAGATCAATAGTTCTACAGATGAGACACATACAGTTATAATTAAATTCTGTTACCATGGCAACTCTCTCTTTTCCAGTCCCCGCCAATTTTTTTTTAATATTTTAGATTTTTTCAGTTGGGAAAAATGAAACACTGGCAAGACGTCTGCCTAATCCATTTATATGTTTGCCAGGACACGCATGTAAAGCATTATTGACATTTAACAAAAAAGAATGCCAGAGTTGGCCAGAAAAGCCCTTATCACCGGGGGATCTGGAACCTAGTGCGTTGCCATGGTAACCGAATTGCTGCAAAAAATCAGAGACTTCTAATACAAATTGGCTGAGATATCTCTTTCTTAATATTTGATCAAGCTTTTGTTGAGTCTAGGACGTCATGACTTTGCTAATTTGCATATTTTAAAAACTTGAATATCTCTGGAAAGAAAAGAGAAATTGGAAAACAGTAAACGGCATTTTTCTTCTCATAAAGAGAACTTGATAATATTTAAAAACGGCTACGATAGGAAAGATGCGAATTTCAACATAGTAGCAGATGACATGACATGACATGACAATAATTATAGCATAACATGACATAACATCTAGCAAGTTACATTTTCAGTATTATCTTTCTTTTACGACAACATTCCGGCGACACTTACAAATCACTGAGTTTACTGAATCGTCTAAATGTTCCGTCAGCTATTGTAGTGAGGTGGTTGAAATGAAGAAACCTAAAAGACATTTGGCAGAAACGTTGGTAAAAAGCAAACAACCATGGGAGTTCGAAATGGTATTTTTTCACTTTAAAGTTATTCAGACTCACCTAATTGATAGTTTATTGTAATATGTAAAAGGGAGGTGCTTGTTTTTTAATTATTTAAAAGTAATTTTACTTTAACCTGGGTTGCCCGTTTATTCTGAAATTTCTGAAGAATGCCCAAAGTCCAGGATAAAATACACTCATTATATCGCCATGTTTCACAAGGGCTGAAAACTACCAAAATCGTAAGTTACATTAGCTCAAATTGATATTATTCGCTGCTTTCGTTTTCCTATCCTATTGCAGCATCTGCATTACCGGGCTTAGCTGTAAAATTTGCTGCGAGAAAGTATAAAATGTACAAAAACAGCGGTTTATTCCACCAAAATGACAGATGCAAGTCAAAAGACTTAACCAAGAAAGGAGGTTGAAGGAAGGTGCCAATTGTTGGCAAAGTTCTACTTCAGGCATAGCCAGTCAAACAAGAGATGAAGACATAATAAAATTAACTTTTTTGCAACTTCGAAGCAAAAAACATTCTATACAAGATAAAGAGCTAAGAGCAACTTAAATTTCTGTAAGAATAATAGTGCAATTGAAGATCCTGGATACACTTCCGCCCTTTTCCAGATTTTCTTAACACCCAGCTTTCTAAACGAATTTTTATGACATAAAGAGTGGCCAAATATTGAAGAAATGATAGAAATCCTGATGTATATAGGGTCAAAAATATTAAATGGTATTCTAATGCTACCAAAAATGCAAATTCTGCCTCATTATACACCATTTATTTTCTCTTAGCAGTGTAAATGATGTGGTTGCATATGGATATCCCTGCGCACTGGGCCCCAGTTATCACTTGTTCATTAGCAGGTCAGTCAATGTTCAAAATCAATGTCATTTTGCCTCGGTGTTTTAGTCTTTATTTGTCACACTAAAATTTGCAAGTTCGAAGTTAACGGAAGGCCTAGCGGAGGATGTCGTCGACCTGTGTCTTGGTGCAATGGAGGTATACAACAGTGGCGGATACAGACCTCGAACTGTGGCGGGGGCCCATGTTTGTATGTGTAAGTACACCCCAAAAACATTTAGGGGGGGGGGAGGGGGGATATTTTTTTAAATGTCTTTTACCTAAAAAAAAGGGGGCCAGGGTCCTCGGGAACTCCTCTAGATCGTCACTGTATCAAACAGCAAATTGGGCAAAAGCCTTCATACTTTAAAGTGTCCATTGAACGATGTCGAAGATGTTAGCTAAGTTTATAAAGTTTATGTATGTTGTCTGAAGTGCCCCAACACAGACCGCTCGATCTGCATACTATTACTAAAAGTAACTTACAAGTTCATTAAATCATCAGATGGTCCCTCAAATGTGCCTGGCTCTATATGTGACAACATGTTGTCAAAAAGGTCACTGCAAGATATGAGTCAAGATCATTGCGATTCAAGACTGAACATGGATTATATATTGATAAAAACGGCAATCAACATATTGAATTCAAAAAGGTGCAAAACTCCTTCGTCTCAGACAAATGCATGATAAAGCTGAATACAGCTGGACAGTATTATAAACTTACAGATGTTGCAACTTTTTCATCGATCGAAATGTCCCACTCTCAATGTGCTTTAAACCGCATCTGGCCATGTGTCTAATAAAGAAGTATAAACTGGGTAAGATTAAAAACAGGGTTTTAAAAAGTCATTACATGCAGTAATTTAATACCCATTGCACATTTTCCATATTGTGATGAATGTATGCAGACAATGGTTTGAACTGCACACCTTGTTATTGAATACACAAGTAAGTATATACTCTGATTCAAAAAGGTTTTGTACGATGAACTATTTAATGAATAGAGCACAAGTTTCACTATAAGAAAAAACGGCAGCAAAGTATGCAGGATTATAATTATTTACAAATTTTGCCAGTTTCCAGACTTATTTTTTTATCTTCCAAGCATATCCTGCACAATGGACAGTCACAAGATGTATTTTTCTTTACAAGACAGTTTATTAGGTACAAACGGAATGTAAGCACAAAGCTATCAATCAAGTTTTTTTTTCTAAATAAAAGTTAACCGGAGGAGGTAGGAAAAAGGAACTTACAAAAAAAGCATCTTGTCAAAGCCAGCAAAAGTGTCTGAAGTTAAGTTAGGTCCAATCGGATTTCCTGCTATGTCTCTGCGAGGATAAACACAACCACTACAATCAGCTTAACTTATGTCTTATATTTGTGACTGAATATGTATTACGACAAATGAAGTCGACCTCTTTTGTGTTTGAAGATAGATTAAGATTAAGAGACTACTACATTTAACGCAATTAACATTGCGTGGGTGTTGAGACCGAACTTGAGGTACAAAGACAACGTTGACAAGCGTTTGTCGAGCAACTGTACTAAATGGGCTAAAAATAACTTATATTGGCTCTAAAAATCATGTTATTGTCTATTATTTTCTTTGATAAAAAAAGATCAAACATACTTACAACAAACTGATACGTTTTGGTTCTTTCAGAATGACTTTTAAATTATTCAAAGATAGTCTGTTGTCTTCAATTGATCTGTTAAAAAAACAAATAAAAACAGAACATTACTGCATTTTAGACAATAACCAAGATATAACGCGCGTTGTGATTGGTCCATTACCCTAGTTGTATGGACTATTTTACTGCTCAGCGTGATTGATTCCAACGCACCAGGTCTTATCGGCAAAGTTTCGCAAAACTGTTTCTCGCGGTCGATGACCAAAACAGAGAAACTTTCTTCTTAATTGGAAATCTCCAATTGCAAAGTTCAAAGATTCTCCAAACAAACAGATAAACACAAGTTGACGTTGGAAAAAAAGCTTTGGTGCCATTTTTAACTCGGATAATTCCGAGTTGTAGAGAGCGAAGTGAATTTCACTCGATTCCTGTCAACATAGGCACGCAATGCGTGCAAATGTATTACCTGAATTACTAGTTGAATTTCTAGTTAAATTACATAATATTAACATGCCTAACTACCTAAAATATTTAAGTCATCTCATTATCCGAATCCTAAGTCTCCTCTGGGAGAAAAGGGTTATAAAAGTTACCTTTTCAAATTATCATTATGACTGTATATAGAGCCAAAATATTGTACTAATGTCAGTTTTCTTGAAAAAGACCAACACTTAATTTTTCCAATGATATTATCATAATTTTGTCTAACCTTCTTTAAAAAGCAAAAACCAAAAGTTAAAAAATCTTACAGCTGTGGGGAAGGGGACTTAATCTTGTGGGATTTCTGCATGAAGTGAACTGGTGTGAAAAGTTTAACATATTTAATTGGATTTGACAAATCTTTATTTCCAGTTCGCTGTTTTCGATTCCTGTTTCGTGTTAAATTTACTGAGTTTAGTGGTTGATAACCACTTTGATTAAAGTTTCATTGCCAGTTTTCTTTCTCATAATTTTTCGAACGTTTTCAAAATAACCACTAGTTTGGCCAGTTAAGCATACTTCGGAACTCTCATTTTATTGAAACTGATATGGATTTCGTGTTGTCTGTTTCCGTTTAGTGAAAAGAGAGACAAAATAAACGGCAGGCTGCTGATGATTTTACTTTTCAGCCAATAAATCCATAAGAAAAATTGACAAAAAATTACTCGTTCACCAAAGATGTTATTCTATGCATATGCACCAAGAAAACGGTAAAACTTAGGAGTTTAATTTGTACTTATTTGATGGGACCATCAGTAAAATACCCTTTGAAAAACAACATATACTTCACACACTTAAGTTCATATACTTAATATGAAAAATTCATTTATTTTCAACAGCGCTAACTTTTTCGTAAATTAGAATAAGGAATATACGTCAACAACATAATGTATATTGTTTACAGGGCGCGCTTTTCGCTATACTAAGGCAACAAATACAGAATTAGAGAAAAGTATAGAAACAATTTAATGTAATAAACAATGATATAGAATATAAGAACTTACAATTTTGCTGTACCTTTGGGGACATAAAATCCGCCTTTAATGCTGTTTTGACCAAGAAATCTGCAAAAAGCAAACCATTAACTTAACTCTTTTTGGGCGTAACGGCGTTCTGTTTAGTTAAGCCTAACTAGAAAGCGTAGCAAGCCGCGAGCCGCGAGCTGCGCAAAACGCGCGTGTGGCCCAGATAATTTAGCAGATAATTTACAGATAATTTAAACTGACGTCCGATTCAGCAGTTTGGTACCCCCAAAGGACATATTCATAGGGTAACAATTTTTATTACTTGTGTATCTTGCTCCTTCAAAATTAATAACAACATATTGATAAGGTATGCGTGTGTTACTTTGGCTGAGCTCTAGTTGCTGGGACAATAGAAAAAAAAAAAATCTATTTTGGCATCAGGTGTATATGTGGCTTTTTTATTTCATAAAAATCATTGAAAGATTACATTAGCAAAAAAGAAATTCAAGAAATTTAGTGGGGGAGAACCCGCCTAATGCTGAGTATAATGAAAACAGGGCGTCATGTTCATCTTATCCCTTTTTGTAAGTAACTGTGAACGATCAGGAAATTCGGTTGAAAGTGATTTTTGAAGAAATGTTAAAGCAATATCTATCTTAAAAGTTATTTTCAATTTTGCTGTTCTGTTTTCTGGATTAAAATGAGCAATATTTTTAGATTATACGAAATATTGGATCCAGGTTCCGCAATATTGAGTTTCCCTCTTTAAATCCGTTTCTCAGGCAGTTATACTTTTGTCAGTTGTTGCTATGTTTTTTACATAAGAAGATCACTCTTCTTACATATTCTTTAGCGCTGTCAGATTTCGGAAGGTGTTGTGTGGAACTGACTGCAAACTGTTCCTTGAAAGATTTCTGGAAAGAAAACACAGATTTGTATTATTAGTTTTAAAAAAATTAATATAAACAACTTTTTTCAAGTATCTTCAATAGGCAAAAACCCATCCACACGTCGCTATGTTTCAATACTTCTAGTCTATACCATCACGTTTATCACATTCTCGCTAAATTCTAAAACTCACTTGTACAAGTAAGGTAAGGAAACTTTTTTTTACCAGGGTGGCCCATTCAGCAACACGGCTGGTATCCATTGGGGCCCCGGGATTTTACATGTGTTAAGCAAACGCTTTAAAAAAACAATTAAATCGCGAAGTTATAAATAATTACAGTTGTAGCTACCATAAATGGTAACTTAAGAATTCAAAGCAACAACTATTAAAATATTATTATGGAAAAAACGGATATTCCCAAAAGATCACAAGGACAAGTATATGATTCACAAACTTGAATTGCATTTTTACGGCATGTATAGAGGCTTTTCAACGCAAGGAAAGACGTTTCACGAAGATCCTAAGTTTGGTGGTGATAAATTATTAAACTTGTCTTTTTTGCCAGAATTTTTTTTACCTTCGTTTTATTTTCAGACCCTGGGACCCCGCGTTTTCTACAGACCCCGGGACCCCGTGTTTTCCACACCCCGTGTTTTCCACACACCGTATATGAAATGATTCATATATGAACTGCGGATGTATATGAAAGTGATAAATGATCGTCGCAGTGAATTTCCAATTTAAGCAATTGGAATAAAGAAGCCTGAAAAAAAATTCAGGGCTTCAACGGGATTCGAACCCATGACCTCCGCGATACCGGTGCGATGCTCTACCAACTGAGCTATTGAAGCCACACATTGGGAGCGAGGTCAATTGGAAATTCACTGCGACGATCATTTATCACTTTCACTAATCCTTATGCTAGCCATTGTTATGTTATATTTGTACCGTCGTCTTCATTGCACTTACAGAACTGCCGTATTGAATGGTAAATCACGTGGTACTTGCTTAATTCCTTGACACTTAACAGTCATCCGGGTTTGGCCAAAATGTGTGCAGTTACAGTTCCCTGGGTGAACATCTTTCAAACAACGCAAACCAGACGCAAAAAGACACCAGACTAATATAAACTGTATCAGACATACACTCGTCAATGGTTGGACTGTAGATGTTTTTGCCATCTGCTGAAAGAAAGCGTGAATCAACAGTAACCTATTTTTTAAACATGAAACATTGATACTTGATACATTCCATTGTTAACAAAAAAGCCTCACTTATTTAATTGTCTAGAATTTTATTGCGCGAGCAAAAGTCTCGCTCACTTAATTGTCTCAAAGTTTAATGTGAGAGCAAAAGCCTCGCTTATTGAGCAAAGTGTTGCTTATTTGCCTAAAACTTGAATGCGAGCAAAGTCTCGTTAGCTATTATCTTAGTTGTACATCTAGAGGCAGCAAAGCCCCGATCATTTAAAATCTAATTGTTGTTTCTCTATAATATTTATTGCGAGTGAAAGTCTCGTGTGTTGTAATTGTTTTTGGGCTGGGCATGGTAGAGGGAAGATCAAACCTTCATTTAATTATCTAGTGTGTGTGTAAATTTAACAAAAGTCTTGCTTGTTCATATTCCAAAAACTTTCTTACCTTTATTTTAGTTGGCCAGAGTCCAGTTTATGGATTCTACATCTTCATCTACATATAATTAGGTCGGTAAAAAATCTTAAGATATCACACCAACCGTTAAAAACTAAAAGGAATGTTAAATATGTTAAAAACTAAATAAAACTAATACAATAAAAGTTTAAAAACTATTAACTAACTTAGATTTAAAACTTTTTACAGACGTTATATTTACAATATCATCTGGAAGGGAGTTCCATTCACAGATTGTTCGTGGGAAAAAAAGAAAATTTAAAAACATCTTTCTTTGACCTAGGAACTAAAAATTTAAAATCGTGGCTCCCACGGGTTCTTCTTTCATAATTTGGTTTAAGATGGGCAGCTACTGAGAAATCGGTCAGGTTGTGGGAGAGTTTATACATAAAAGATAGTCTAGCGATTTTCCGTCTAGTGGCTAGGGTTTCCCAATTAAGTTCCTGAAGCATATCTGTCACGCTTGCATAGGGGTTGTAGTTGCCCGCGCAGAATCGCGCTGCCTTTCTCTGAATTCTTTCCAGCTTTTGAATATCCTTCTCGTAGTGGGGATCCCATGCGGCACTTGCATATTCGAGAGTTGGTCGGACTAAAGTCTTATACGCCGTTTCTCTTACCGATCTTGGACAGTTATGTAAGTTTCGCCGCACAACGCCAAGTACTTTAGATGCTTTACTTGAGACTGTCGATATGTGTTGATCCCATTTCAGTTTATTTGTTAACGTAATTCCTAGATAAGGCTGCATTCATTATGTATGCTACAGGGGGGGGCAGAGGATTTTTTTTTCAGCGGCTCGTTTTTTTTATATCCCCCCCAAGGTCCATACAAATTTTCATAATCCCCCCATGCAATCAGCCGAAAAATGAATACCCCCCCCCCCCCCTCCTCCCTCACAAGAAATATCAAAATAAATATCTGTATAATAGTACACTACCGGTATATATTTTTGAGATTTCAAGAGACGTTTAATAACAACATCGAGAGAGTTTTGACAGTTTATGTCATACCTATGCCAGCCAGTCTAAGTAGCGCGAATTAGGTATAGATAGCCTGCCAGCTCGTGTACGAGTACTACCAGGAGTATTGACAGGAACCTCCGTTTCACTGTCACTCTCGTCGACAAAAGCAACAACCTCATCATCATCATCACTCTCACTATCACACTCATCCACGGATTCATCTCCGCTGTTGCCATCCTCTTCACCCTAATTTTCCGGCCGTTCAGCATCATTCCTCTCAAGTGCGACGTGTGCCATTATTCTCCTTATCTTATCATTTTTCTTCCCAAGGAGAGAAAGTTTATGACGGTCTAAATATTTGTTAAGTTCTTCGACGTATAGCTTGTTCATATTTTCAAACGTGGACGCGATAGTTTTCCAGTCATATTGTTCGCACCTTTCATTGAACATTAAAGTGCACATTTGTTGTTCAATTTCATAAAACTGTGCACTGATCGAATTACATTGTTTTCTTTTGCATTCGTTGATTCAATAAAGTTGCACTGCTTAGACTGAGGTTGCATTAAATGTTTTCATTTTAGATGTTTTACTTTCTATGCTGTATCGAAACATTACATCTACAGGACAGGCACACTACTTGAAAACTTCAAATAGCTACTATAGTCTCTCAGAATAATAGAGGTACCCTTGTTGCTTACAATCCTTGAAAGAAGCTGCTGTACTTATCATTTCTTTTTTCACTTTTTTAAAACTATTACAAAAGCTAGACAGAATCTTACAAAAAATAAGCATCCCCCCAGTAGATATTTAACAATTTTCATATCCCCCCCTTTTTTTGCTCTAAAAATTTGAGAACCCCCCCTAAAATCCTCTGCCCCCCCCCTGTAGGATACATAATGAATGCAGCCTAAGTGATGTCCTCAACTTGCTCTAGTTCAACTCCGCAAAATGTGTATTTCTTTACAGGTGGAGATCTTTTATTTGAAATACACAATATCTTGCATTTTGATGGTTGAATTGCATTTGTCACTGATTTGAGTGAGCGCGAGGAAAACTCTCGCTTGCTTTAATTGTTGGCCGAAGTGTGAGCTAAAACTTAACCTCGCTGGATTTAAATGCATCTTAGTTGTTTGTGTTAAGGGAGCAAAACCTCGCTTGTGTTTCAAACTTTAATTGCTCATTTCCCTTATACATAATTCGCATTACTTTCGATGACGAGAAGGACGCTCTTGCTGTCCTCCTAAAAAAAAATGGTATGTGGCATAGGACAACTACTGTGCACAATTTTTTTGAGAAATATACTTTTCCAAATCTGACGTTCACACTAAATGGTATGTGGCATAGGACAACTACAGTGCATTTTTTTGAGAAATAGACTTTTCTAAATCTGACGTTCACACTGGTACACATTTCATTAACATGGTCAAAGAGAATATTCTGCTCCGTATTGTCTACATAAACGGGCTTTGTGCCCAGTTCGGTATAGGCCTTATAACGGTTTTCGACGCCATCTTGACGAATAGGCAAAGCGGGTAGAAAATACAGTGTTTGTATGGGAATCCGATGGCCAATATCATTTACAAAAATTGAATTCTGTACAACTTATCCTACAAGACTTTGTACCAACGTTTGTGACATTTGTTGTCGTTCGACCTGTTCGCTTATCACTTGTGTAACGGTTATGGATACTCTTTATATCACCCCGCATTCACTCTCTCATGCACTCTCTCTCCACGTTTTCTCTCCCCAACTGGGCCATTCGTATCCTGCAATGTTCACTGTTTCTGAAGAGCACTATATGCTGTATAATTATGAGAGAGACAATGCAAGTTAAAAGAGCTGCGGTGGTCTAGTTATGTCTGGAGGTTGGTTTTAAACGATGAGTGACACCTCAAGCTCTGTAATAATTTGCCACATGTTTCCCTAGTGCGGCTTGTTTTGGCTCCTTCTCTTTTGCAACATATACTTTAAGCTCTCAAAATGTTTGCTCTGAAAGAACAAGGTCTGAAACTGATATTCCATAAAAATTATGTTGTGATGCAGAGCCCTGCTGTTTAATTGTTGCAAGATGCGTTCCTTGTTTTCACGGATGACAATAACAGACATATTAATCTCTTCCAAATGGTTTTGTTCCATTGTTGCGATCATCCATATATATATACTGCTATGATATGATATATATATATATAACTTTTCTTTTCTTTGCTAGTAACCGCGCCCATTGTCACGATTTACACGTTCGCTTTCTGCTCGCTTTCTGTTCGCTTCCGGTGCAAACTCAAGGGAAATGCCTATCGGAGCCAAATACGGCTCATCGAACAATGGCTTTTTTAACAGGCCAATCATGGCGCGTACTCAAATCCTGATACACAGTCGGGGGCTCAGAACAAGGATTTTGGCTCTGATTCGCAGACGGACTTGACAAGGGTTTAGTTTCGTCTGCGGCGCAGGCTAAACGCTTTCTAGCCCAGCTACATCCGTCAATAGAAACTTTTTCCTAGTATTTTAACTTTTGTAAAAGATATTTGCCATCGGATTCCCGTACAAACACTGTAATTTCCACCCGCTATATGGCACCAATCAGGCAAGATGTCGCTTTCGATTACCGTTTGATAATAACAAACAAGTCCAATTACTGGTATTATTTTTGATGCACTTCATAGATATGTCTAAAGTAAGGTCGAGCGTAAAACAACGTGTATTCGCTTACATAGCTGAAAAAGCAGCACTGTGTCACGTTACCTTGCTTTCTACTAATTTGGCGTGACATCTTCGAACTTAAGACGGACAGTTGGGGCCGGTCCCACGGTGTCGGTCTGAGTTAACTGTACTTGATAAAGTCATTTCCCACCACGAAAATCACAAAAAACGTTATTGAAAACTATCTTGTTTGTGCGGTTGTCCCCAGATAAATAAATAAATAAATAATCTTAATAACGTTACGTGTAGCCGAAGACGGCCCACCATAGAATGTCACGAGTTTTTCAAAGGACTTTTATTTCAAACCATCAAACCTTCACGAGGCTTCACGCATTACGCTCGCACCCAGTTTTCTGCTACGTGTGGGCAGACATAAATTTCTGTTAATTTTGATCAACACAAATGACTTGTTTCGCTGCACGACGAGAGATTATTTTTCATCAAGCAGTTGAGTTATTAATCATAAAGTTGTAACTTCGGTATCCGGTATATTTGACTACTGATGAGAAAAGAAATTTGTCTTAGGTAATGATTTGAAAAGCGTTCAATTACGATCTGTTCCACTCCTTTTAATGCTCCTATAAATGATCGATTCAATCTTTCTTAGGCATTAATCGTTATTTCGATGTTAAAGTACAAGCAGACCCTGTAACAAGATCCCATACCAGACTTTCTAACAAATCCCGACATAGCTCTTTATAAAATAAAGAGAGCAATGCTTACCTCAAACTTGGAGAGTGAGTCAGGCCGAGCTAAAGGATCAGTTTCAAATGCATATCAGAAAAGGAAGCCTTTTACATGTCGGTTAACACGCTAAGTGAATGAGTATTTTGATGTGGTCGAAACTGAAAGAAGAATTTAAAACAACTTAATGAACCGTCAAATTCCCACAGGAAAAGAATGTCGCCAGTGTAAAGCTTTTTTTTATTTCTATAAGATATTTTTGTGATAAATTCCTGCAAAATAATCAATGGGACAAGACAAAGGGTGGAAAAAAAATCGAGAGAAGAGCCACGAAGCCGAAACCTATTTCTACTGTCGATAACACTTCGTGTAGCCGCACACGTCGCCTTACTACTGATTTGCCTAATAAATAAGTTCCGCTTGCATTCTTCTTGAATGCATGTTGTCATGTCACGGATCACTCCAGGGGCCCGTTTCTCGAAGGTCCCGAAAAGTTTTCGCACCCGGAAAGCCATAGCAAAATCTCACCTTATATACAGGCTGTTTTTCTGTTTGTGCAGCGTCCCTCTCATTCGCCTCTCTCTGCAGTCTTGCTTCGGCGTTTCCGGGCTGCGGCCCCTGCTGTTCCTTCACATCGTCATTTCGTCTCGCTTCCTCCCCTGGCCGTGTGTATTGCTTCGCTCCACGACCGTTAGTGCTTCTTTGAGTCAGGGGTTCTCTCATGTTGCTCGACACCATCATTCCTTCTCTCTTCAGATGGTGCTGTCAGCATGGCTTAATGGTTATCATGTCTATCATATTATTGAGTGTGTGATTTGTTTCGCTGATTCTTTTTTAAAGATTACTTTGTTAGCTACTATCGCAATTGCTTGTAGCTTCAGTTCATTTTAACCAGCTTACTTTGTTAGCTAATTATCGTAGTTACTTGGAGCTTCATTTCCTTCGCCGTTAAAAAAAAAAAAAAACAAAAAAAAAAACACGGATCGAAATATAACTAACGAATCATCATTTGAGCGAAGGGTTGAAGAGGGACGACTCAACATTGCGCATAATGGGCAAAGTTCATCATTGACTTTTATTAAGATTTTTAATTAAGTTTTTTGTATTAAAAGCTAGGGACAACCGTAGAAACATTTCAGTTTCGATTTCTTGGAGTATCATCACGTCATCGTCGAATTGAGATACGGACCTCCTTGACTGATAAGCGACCACAGTATTCGTCGTAATCTCCTCTACTGTCGTCTATATTCCGGGAAAATTATAATAAAAGGTTTGCTACTGTCAAAACAACCGGGAACTGTTTTTTAAAGATACCTGTCAGTTTGAAAGTGTGACAAAATTTCCACTAGGGAAAAATTACCATTGAATCCCGATACCTCGAACTCTCATTAACTCGAACTCCCGCTAACACAAACCTTTTTCAATTACCCTTCAGGGCATTTTCTTACTAATTTTACCACTCGATAACTCGAACTCCCGATATCTCGAACCTTTTTCGATTTCCCTTAAAGGTTCGAGTTATCGGGATTCAACTGTAGTCATCATTGTTTGAAATGTCAAGCGATTTAGGGCAATATCTTGGCATTGTAGTTGGTGAATTTGTTGAGCCTTGACATACTTTAAAATGTGATGTTTACGACACTTAGAAAATATCCGTGCTGTGACTCACGGTGAAATGGCCTTATCACGGTTCGTGACAAGTAGGCAAAGCGAGTAAAAATTACAGTGTTTGTATGGGATTCCGACGGCAAATATCTTTTACAAAAATTAAATTCTGGACAACTTATGAATTGTAAGGTTAAGATACTAGGCACGAGTTTTTATTCGCCGAGTTTGAAGGATGTAGCTGGGTTGAAAGCGTTCAGTTACGTTTTTAATTTGTCAACAATTTTTACCGCGAACAGCGTCAATCATGCGGAAAAAAAATGACAAAATGACAACCTGAAAGGAAAGGATTGATTTGTAAGCCCGACTTGCTAATGTGATGAGGTTTAAATGACAAAAGTTCTGCGCACATTTAGATAATAAACAAAATCACCGCAAATGTTTCGAATGAACAGCTATCTGGATAGCTTAGCCTTAAAGCTTGTAATATTCGTAATAAAATTACCAAAAACTTTAAGGGTGGTTGGCATCCACCCCCTCCCACCCCCCCCCCCCCATAGTACATCCGAGGGTTAACAGGAGGCCATTGACTTGATAAACCTCCGATAAAAAATGCAAATACTTATACACAAGTAATTCTGGTCAAAATCAGAAATTGAAACAATCATCAAGATACACTTTTAAAAAGGAAAATTCATTTCACAAGTCGATTTTTTTACTTTTCTCCTTATATTTTTTATATATTGTTCTAAAACATAAGGAATTCAAGGGGTTTTTAACAAAAGCAAAAAAAAAAAAATCATTTCACGTATACATGTAGGGCAATCATGTTAATTGTAGAATAAGCTTTATTTTATTTATTTCTGTGTTTCTCAGACGAAATGCGTTGAAGTATTAAAATAAAGTTTTTACAACTACAACTTTACAATGTTACTCATTAGTTTAGTTCACGTCGGTAATCCCAAGCACGTCAGTTCTAAAATAAGCTAGGAAAAAAATATTGGTCTCAAATATTGTAAAGTTTCTGGAAGCCGCACACCCCAAATGTTCTGGTAAAACGAGAATGGTTGTGTTGGTGTTGATGGTGGCATTGCTGGTGGTAGCTCTGGGTCCTGTAGTTGTTGTTTTTGTTGTTGTTGTTATTCCTTTATAGTTATTATTATTGTTGTTGGTTAGGTTATGCGGGTGGTGATGATGATGATGATAGTGTTGGCAGTCGTGGTTTTGAAGGCGGCGGCGGCGGCGGCGGCGGTGTTGGTATCAGTTTTCTATCTCTGCCTCGAGGCAGGACCACATAACTTGATCTTCATTGAAGAGTTTGAGTTTGCCAATGAAGATTCCCTAATAGGTTTGTAATAAGGAAAAAAATACACAATATGAATTAAAGAGAGAGACAATGTACTTTATGTAGGTCCTTGCAATGAAAAGTTAAGAAGTTATCGGATATTGGTCAACATCTAACCGCGATTATGAAAACATAAAGTACATCGTCATCAGTCGAATATAAGTATAAATTGAACTTTTTGTTGCAAGCCAAAGCAGTTAATTAAGGCGAGGTGACACTGCCCTGCTAGCGGACCTAAAATTTTCATTGGCGCCATTTAAAAAAGATTGACGCATTAAGTCTTTTTTAGAAAATAGATCAGATATGAAAGTGTTTTGAAACGAAAGAAGAAGACCTTATTTTTTTCTGGATTCTGTCCGAACACATATAGAAACAAGGGAACATAATTTTTTCTCTTTTCTGTGTTCAGTCTTTCAAAATGTAAAAGCCGAAAATATGATTTCCAGTTTGTCCTTGCTTTCAAAGAGAGGAGAAGCCACGAGCCAAGCGGCCCACACTGCCGGAACTTATCTCGGTTTCCGTAGCAGGGTTCCCCCCCAGCATTATGTCGCCGGTACCCATTAATACACCTGGGTGGAGAGAGGCACTATGAGAGTAAAGTGTCTTGCCCAAGAACACAACACAAGTGACCCCGGCCGGGGCTCGAACTTGGACCGGTCGATCCGGAGTCCGGCGCACTAACCATTAGGCCACTGCGCCTTCCATTTTCAAAGAGAAGGTATAACAAACAAAAGATCTTTACAGACATCACAAATCTCTGAACATTTGCATCGTCCCTCTCGTTTTTTCCCTTTATTTTAACGAACTTAGTTTACGGGAGCGTTGATCTCCTATGACATTGATTTACTGTACCTTTAATCCAGGTGGAACAGTTCTTAAACGATGGCTGTTGTATGACAAGGTATACGTTTCTACAATAAGACAAGACAAGCCAAAGTGAAACAACTAATTTTCCCCCTCTATGTGGCATAGAACAGAATGACAGTCTGAAGTTACGTGACAGTCTTTATTAGGTGTCACACTACAAAATGATTGTAAGTTTTCATCTTACATAAGAGAAGATCACTAAGAAAGGATGGATACACGCAGGTAGAGATAGATCATCACTTTAAGGCTATTGTTTTGACAAAGATTAAGTACGCCGCACTTCCAGTCTACGCAGCCAGCCAGGCTGATTCAAACACTATACAATGCTTTTTAAAAAGGTGTTATATGTGACGTTACACTTTTGAGTTAATTAATATTTACGATCTTTAAGAAAAGAGTGACCACAGGTTGTTCACCACGATCAAGAGCCGAATGTTGACCATCCATCATATGCCCTTTTGCCGGAATTCAGAGTCATCCAAGAGGTTAAGATCACAAGTAAGTCAATTACCACGGATTATTACAGAACTGTTTAAGAAGAGTTTTTTTTTTTAACAGGATGAGGTTCAAATGTAATTTAGCCATTTAACAACTTAAGCGATTTTTACGATGTTACTGTAACATTTGTTATATATTTTAATTAGCGAAATAAAGATATTTTATTGATTATTTTTGAAACTCTTCCTGACAAGGTAAATTGTGCAACTTAGATGACAAATGCGTTTGAAAGCGGTCACCGCTGAGTATAAAAACGCGAGGTTTACAGTCTTGCATTGGAACAATAGCTTATACACTGAGTAAAAATTAGATAACGGTTAATGTGAAGGGAATACGCTTGATTGGTTGATTGATTTATGCATTCAATTATACACGGTAAAAAAAGCAGATAAGTGGATTTCTAACTACAAAAAAGGTCCAACACGCACTTTTATCAGTATTATAAATCAAACCTCTAAACCTCTATTAATCGGCACTTTATTGAGTGATTACCACATCTATTGTAAATTAAACGCCTATTTTAATTATATAGGCGGTCATCATCCGAGGTCACTGTGTAGACCTCCTGATTAGCTTATTTTACGACAACTATATTAAGGAGCTAGTTGGCCATTTCCTGAGCTTTACCGCTTAAAGAGGTCTGACTACACATGATATTTTCCGCCTTCCCCCACCCTCCACCCCCCGAAAACATTTTGACTGTACTCACTCCTAAATACTCACCTCCTGCTGCTAAATTGCAAATTTGCGGCACTTGATCACATGATACTTCCTCTGTTCCCCTTGTTAAAATTTGTCCGTCTAATTTTGACCTTACTTCGAATTGTAGTATTGATGAAAAAATGTCCACAGCTATCATCAAGGAAAAAACAAAGAGTTAATCAGTAATATGACTGTTATTTGTTTTGCCTCAGTTCTCACTACTGCTAATTTGGCTTAATTAGAATTTTCGTGGTTGGTTATTTGTGTCACCACGCAACCATTCTCCCTCAAGAATAGAAAGGTGCGTTGCGTGACTTTCCAACTTACCAGGAGTGAACGTGACCGTGGCATTTATAGGTTGACCAGGTGTAAGCACGGGCCATGGAGTGATTTTGTACTTTAAAGTTTCATCTGGAGGACCTGGAATAGCAAAATATTATTATCCGTTAGCACCACACTGCATGAGTAAATCAACTGACGTTAAACTATTCCTGAAGTATTTTATTTTCGTCAGATCACAAACTAGTCGCGGTGGTCTCGTCAAAGCCCGGCAATGAAGTGTCGAAATTAGCCTTGCACGAAAAGGGGTTGTAGGATGATTCGTCCAGTTATCTACCGGTGTACGTTGGTTTGACACCGTGGTCCGTTGCTGTCGCTGCTTATCAAACAGTCTAAAAGAGGAAGCCATTGATTTGAATTTCTTTAGCTGCTCTGTCCTCCTTGCAGCGGCTGTACTAATTCAACTGAGTAGGGGGATGAGGGATTTGCACGTCATATCCAACAAAAAACTCCATCCATCCACACAACCCTTCAAAACAAGTAGTGTTGAGCGGACATGTGTTTACGTACCAAAGACTCAGACCTGTAGCTGATCATGACCACACCTATATATGACATGCACCGAACTTACTTAAACACTAAAAACGAATTCCAATCATATAACTTCCCGAAAAATAAATGAAGAAAAAATATAACCTGTTGACTGGAAATGCGAACGGTATGCAATTAAAGTTTGTAATTAACAAGGCACAGTTGACTCATGCAGTAAATGCTATGACATTATGTTATTACCGCAATATTTCAGATATTTGACTTCCATTCCAGTGGATATCAGGACACAGACTGAGAGGCAGATAAAAACAAGTCGATGCGAAATGTTCGATGCCATGCTTTACAAGGATGCCTAATAACCATAAAATATTCATGATCAATAAAATCAAAAAGGCTGATAATCAATCTAAAGTTTACACTGTCACAACATCTTTTGAGGTAAAGTCAAACGTGTAGATTTTCAGTGTCCATTGCCCCCTTTTCAGTCTTTCATGAGCTTTAAAGCACTTGTTGGTTCATTGTAGCTATTGATTAGCATTTTTATTGTTGTTCGCTGTAACTGAGACTAGTAAGAGAAAGATGAATCATTCTATTTCTACCGTCAAAACGGTAACAAGGAACTCTATCACACGTAACTGACTGCCTTTTATGAATGTTGCATTTTCACTGAATCAGTTACTACATCACGCAACAGAAGTGCTTAACCGAAAGTTGACGAGTTATCGCTTCGTAGCAGAGCTCCCGCGCCCGAATCAATGAAGTGTACACCAACTATATAACAGAAGCCCGAAGTACAGAAATCGCTTGTTTTTTTTTACACAGAGAACGAGTTCGCTCAGAGGCCTCGAATGAAAATTTTAGTGGAATAACAGTAACCATTTTTGACTGTCGAGTATGTAGTGTAGTTTCTTGATAACAGTGCCCGTTTGTGGAAAATCAATATTATGCTCAATGTATGATAATTCGTCTACTACAAAACCAAATCATTTATATTTAGAATTGTTTGGCATTTCTGAATAGAAATGGGATATTACCAGGGGATGCCACTGAATTTCTGTCGGCATTTTTTTACGTGATGAGAGTAGACTTTCCGTGAGAAACAGCACGGATAAGTGTCGTAAACATCAGTTTTTGTAGTATGTCCAGGCTCAAAAAATTCACCAATTACAATGCCAAGATATTGCCCCAAATTTGACATTTCTAAACAAAGATGATTATAAAAATAATTAATGGTAATTTTTTCTAGCGGAAATTTTGTTAGACCTTTAGACTGACAGGAATCTTTAAAAAAAAGTTTCGGGTATCCAAACAGTAGCAATATAACACTGACATAATTATTATGGATTCACCCCCTCATAAACCTTTCCTATTTATTAGAATTTCCCGGAATGTAGACGACAGTAGAGGAGATAACGACGATTACTGTGGTCGCTTATCACTCAAGGAGGTCCGTATCTAAATTCGACGATGACGTGATGATACTCCAAGAAATCGAAACTGAAATGTTTCCACGGTTGTTCCTTAGGTTACGAAACCCTAAATTTTAACAAGAACCAAAAATGAACTTTGCCCATTTACGATTTACGCGCAATGTTGAATCGTCTCTCTTCAACCAATTAATCATTCGTTTAGTTATATTTCATGTTTTTGTTCACAACAGATAAAGTGAAACGGCGAAAAAAATCAGGTATGAGAATTTGCTTTAATCAGTTAACAATTTGTACTTTTCATGTACCTTTCTCTCTCTTAGAGAACTCCACATATCCAGCGAAACAAGTCACACACACAGTCACATATGAAAACATTTAAAGCCATGCTGATGGCAAACTTAATTCTTGCTTATTCTAAGTCAAAGGTTTAGATTAATTTAGTTAAAAAATATTCAGGCAAGGTGTCAGTCAGTTGGATTCACCATAAATATTTTTAGTGAGCCCTCTGTCACTCATATTTACCCGCTTATTTACCGCTCAAGATTCCATGGGTCGATATAATAGCGAACAAAAAGCCTGATATAGCGAACAAATAGCCTGACAAGTTCAACAAGTAAACATAACAAAGCCTAGCATGGCGTGGGAAAGAAAGCTTACCTTGTTTGAAAGCAGAAACGAAATGCTCTGTTCACGTCTTAGCCAAGTAAAGGAAGCTTTAGCCTTCAACCGTGACATGACGTCATACAAGTATAATGCAAGCTAAGCTTTTTTGTTACGCAAATCAGTCGTAAGGCGACGTGTGCGGCTACACGAAGTGTTATCGACGGTAGAATTAGGTTTCGGCTTCATCGCTCTTCTCTCGATTTTTTTCCACGCTTTGTCTTGTCCCATTGATAATTTTAAAGGAATATACCACAAACGAATCTTAATGGAATAAATAGCTTTACATTAGCGTTCGATTCCAGTTGGAATTTGACGGTTCATTAAGTTTCTTGAAACTCATCTTTCACTTTCGACCACATCAAATTACCCATTCAATTAGCGTGTTAACCGAAATGTAAAAGACTTCCTTTTCTGATGCATTTCAAACTGATCCTTTTGCTCGGCCTGACATATTCTCCAAAGTTAAGGTAAGCATTGCTCTCTTTATTTTATAAAGTTTCATGCCGGCCTTTGTAAGAAATATTGTTACGGGGTAAAACATAATCTGCTTTTAAAACTAAAAAAAAAAACGCTTACTGCCTGAGAAGAATCATTATACAGGGCATTAAAAAAAGTGAAACAGATTGTAATCGTACGCTTTACAAAACATTGTCTGAGATAAATTTCTTGTCTCATCACTAGTCAATTAATCAGTACCGAAAGAAATACATACTAAAAAAAATACAAGTTTATGATCAACCGTTTAATGGAAAATTGTCGTCGTGCATCGAAACATGTAATTGTGTCGATCAAAGCTAACATAAATTATTATTTGCCCACACGGCCGGGCAACTTTTGTCATTCTATGGTCAGCTTCCCTCAACCTCATGAAACGTTGTTAAGTTTTCGTAAAATTAATACTCTTTTTCTTTTGCCATTAGGTTGTATAACGCAAAATAACACACAAACTGTGGCGACAAACATGCGTTTGTCCGTAATGTTTATCACCGCAGTCTGCGTGTAAGCTTTAGTTGTTATTTTTATTTATTTATTTAATTTTGCTGTTTGCTATCATTGTGTCATTTGAACGTATATACTTGGCTTGGATAACCAACACCGACCCATGCCTCATAGTCTTGTTGTGTATTTGGTTGTAAAAAGTTAGTTGGGTTTGAAATTTCGGGTTCGCATTCGCTGCCTCAAGCAGAAAATGAGGTAATTCGTCGTACACTGAGCGCCAGAAATTAACAGACGTTAGCTTGTCAAGGATTTTAGCACATTTTGAATGCTGAAGTTTTGAGCTTTGACCCTTACAGCAAACGAAATTAAAACAGCAAACGAAATAAAAACAGTTGATCTGATCGGCCTTCCCAGCCAGTCAAACAGCTTCTTTTAAAACAAGAATCTGCAAGCAGAATATAACCGTGCGGTTAGGTTTTGACCACGTCTTTTATTTCAGTTCTTCGGCTAAAAAAGGCGCGCCGCCGCCGCCGCACAGTAAAAAAATCTTAAGAAATGCAGTCACTTGAGAAACACACAAGTCGTGTTTGTGCTTCCCTGCGAGTGCGTTATACGTGGCGGGATCAATGCCTGCTTACGTATGCAAATATTAATTTCGTTCCCGGATTGTTCATTAAAGTTTAACCCAAACCAGTTCATGAATGGCATTGAAAGAAGTCCATTCACGGCAAAATGAAGGGAAGTCTAAGGCCATCCCGTTGTATTTCTCCATTTAGCGTCGACCGACGAGATTTTGGAAGTAATAGAGCATACCTGACTTGACACATTCTTGCTGAGCTTGCAATTTTTGTTTCGATTCCCAAAATAAACTCAAAACAAAAATTGGAACACCCAGAAAAAATAAGTCGTTGTTTTTGGAATATTCAACACATTTTGGGTAAATTGTACGACTTATACTCGCTCCGAGCCAAACGCCTGAAAAACACAAAGATAAATATTTTACATAAACACAGCGTGGAGTATTCGTAATATAAATATTTCAAAAATAATAGCTTAGACATGTCCAAGCGGTCTTTGGTTTTGCTATGTGATTATTCAATTCTCTCTTCTGGTAAAACAGTCAAATGAAACAAAATTATACATTTCACTCTAAACAGAGAGCAGAGCATTTATGTTAAACGAGTGATAGCTAGAAAACATCAAATCTTGCGTGGCCGTGACAAAGGAGCCGGCTGGGCCGCGTGCGTCTGGAACGATTTATCGACAAAAGAAAAAGACAAAAAAATGCTAGATTCTGAACCAGCTTCGCACCGTTAATAACAGTATTAACGTATTATTAACAGTATGCGCCTCAGCGTTACAAACTATATATCATTGTCATTTTAATCAGGCAACAGACTTTTCCGCAATACGCTTGAAGGCCGGGCGAACAATAGTTTTAAGGCTCGACTCGGGTGGGCAGTATTCATATATTTATTGTATGTTGTCCACCCATGCCTCGACTTTAAACCATTTTTCGTAGGCATGAAAGAACAGTATTAATGCGTTTGCATCTAGTACAAAATTTTTCAGGCTTCTCCGTATTCGCTTTACTTGAAAATACAATTGCAATTCAGATTCTTTTCTTTTTATGTTAAGCCTAGCCTTTCTGAGGTTGTCACCAAGCACAGCAAGCTCATCTCTAATATTCGTCACAAAATAATTAAAATTGAGAAGCGGGTTTCAAAGCATATTTTCATGTCGATTCACGCTTTCTTTTAGCAGATGGCAAAAACATCTACAGGCCAACCATTGACGACTTTATGTCTGACACAGCTGATATTAGTCTGGTGGTTTGTTGCGTCTGGTTTATGTTGTTTGGAAGATGTTCACCCAGGGAACTGTTCTTGCCATTCATTTGGCCGCACTCGGCTGATGGTTAAGTGTCAAAGAATTAAGCAAGTACCACGTGATTTGCCATCCAATACGGCAATTCTGTAAGTACAATGGGCTATCTTGTATATTCAAGAACTTGTTTAAAACTAACTGTGTCTTGATTCCAGGCAGCCGGAATGTGCATTCGAAGAAGTTATAGAATTCCCACTAGATATACCACACAGTGAAGATCATGACTAATACACCACACGAGTACTACGAGCAACATACGGGTAACATACGAGTAACACACGAAACATACGGGTACATACGGGTACATACAGGTAACATACAAGTAACATACGGATACTTACGAGTAACATACGGATACATACGAGTAACATACGGATACATACGAGTAACATACCAATTATACTTGTGTATACCAGTTTCTTTTTCAATTCCCTTTATTTTGTTCTATTTTTCATTTTTATCAGTATGCTCCCCCACCCCCCTTCCCCTTATAAGGTCAATAGCTCAACTTCTTGAATTCACTTACATACGATCTTACCCGTAACATACGAGTAACAAAAGGACACATACAGGTGCATACCAGTTCCTATTTCATTTCACTTTTATTTTATTTTGTTTTTTTATTTTTCATTTTTTTATTCCTTTTCTTTTGCGCTCGTCACGCAATCTTTTTGGAGGGGAGAGCGATGGAGAAACACGTTACATCTAATGACCAATAATTGATTTTTCGATTATTATTCGATTATTATACTCGTATGTTACCTGTATGTACCCGTAATTGCCCGTATGTTTTGTTTTGTTTACTTGTGTTGCATAAAATAAAAATGAAAAATAAAATGAAATGAACTAGGAACTGGCATGCACCCGTATGTATTCGTATGTTACTCGTATGTATCCGTATGTTACTCGTATGTTACCTGTATGTAACCGTATGTACCCGTATGTTCCGTGTGTTACTCGTATGTTACCCGTATGTTACTCGTGGTACTCGTGTGGTGTATTAGTCATGATCCACAGTGAATAGTGCTTTTCGCGCGCGCTGATTGGTTAATTCGGAGGTGATTAGCAAAGTACTATTCCCCTCCACTTAAGTGATTAATTGTTAAATAATAAAAAATAATTAAATCCCTTCTATTTATAATCGCCCCGATCATTTTTTATCGCCTCTGTTACTTCAAAAAGTTTTCTTGGGATCCGTGATCACAACTGGATCGTTAACGTCGGCGGCGATTGGGGCGATCACGGTTGCTTGGATCGCCCGTTTTCTATCCTGTTAGCTTGTGTTTCCCTACTTCGCCATAAAACTGCAACAACTGAGAAGATAAGAGGCCAGGGGTTTTGCTCTTTCATTGTAGGCTGCTTCTGTGTTGGTTCATGGGCTCATATCAGGCGCTCATATATTCGCTCATATCATTTAAGAACTCTCCGATCGCTTCCAGTCGCATCCTTCGATCGCCTGCGATCGTCCCAGTATTTGTAAACGATCGATGCGATAAAAAAGATCGGGGCGATCATTTGAGAACAAGTCTTTAGCAATCTTTTGTGTACATCGCGTGGTTATTTTAATTTTATTTTATGTGTAGATTTCATATGTCCACGTATTTATGGGCACTTTTTTTGCTTTTTTGCTTTTTTTGCTTTAGACTTATTATGAAGGCGCGTTAGAGCATATCTGCATTTTTCTGCATTTTGCGCCTTATAAGAATTATTATTGTTAGTATTATCGTTTTAATGGGCTACCGTAAAGATATCTAAAGAGTCTTCCAAATATCATGGTTTTCTTTCAGAAACCTTTCGGGAAATAATCTTATCTCAATCGAAGAAGACGTCTTTAGAAATCTAACATTGCTTGGATATATGTAAGTTAATAGTTTTAATGTCAATTTGCAACTATTACATTTTTTCATTTGCATAGCAAATGAAAAACGGGAGAACGGGCGCAATTGTACAAAAGGACAGGCACATAAATTTGGCGTCCATTTAATTATTTTTAAAAATGTAAAAACATGTATCGAACCATGAACCTCGATATTTATTTTGTCTGTCACTTGGTACCTCGTCATTTTGGAGGCCAAATGTGCGGCCGTTTAAGGCAAATGTAAGTGTCTGTTGTCCAGAACAATGGGATAGGCAGAGTAAACTAATCTGAAACAATTCGGCACATAAATGCAGTATGGGAATCAAATTCCAACTTTTTTACGCAATGTGACGCCCAGCAGCTTTATTTGTGTGGTGTGGGTTAATCTGCACAATTTATGTTGAAAACATGAACCGTATTTCCCAGCACCAAAGCCTGACATTTACCGGATCGGCTACCATCCTATTTTGTAGAAACTATTGTATGGAGATCATCAAGTCTCTTTTATACCGGATTCCACCGCTTAGGGGTTCCTTTTTTTTTTGGGGGGGGGGGGGGCACTTCTAAACTCCTATATGAAAGCGATGGGGATGCTCATCGGAATTTGTGAAAACAACCCCTAAAATAGACCAATCTGGGCGTGGTTCAAGCTTTTCTTGACTCTTAAAAGATACCAAAAATAGAATATAAGAATATAATTTTTATTTGAATATTTCCTCGTGACCTGTGCATCCCTAAACGAGACCATTATGGCAAAAAATTTTGGCGTTTTGCCCCGAACACCCTAAGCGAGACCAAATATTCGAAATTTACAAACCCTAATTAAGCGAGACGACGAGCATCCCCGCACGTTTCCAATGCGAGTCACTCTCCGCCGAGGGGTTCCTGCTGTGACGAGTACTGTTATTTTATTTAGAATCTAAGAATCTTCGCTAGATAGCCATGTCAGGGTCGCTCAGAGTTAAATATTATCGTAGGTTAATTTGAATTTGTTTTAAGCTGTGCTTTCTTTACAGAGATCTCTCAAGAAACAGTTTGAAGTCTATTCCACACAACACCTTTCAAAATCTGACCCGACTGAAAAAAATGCAAGTAGAGTTATCTGTTTTGTGTTAAGAACTTAAAAAAAGAGTACGTAAGCGGCAGATAAAATTTAAGATTAGTTTCAATGCTAGTTCATTACAACATTCATTACTTGACTTAAACCCTTTCGCTCCCCATGGAGCATAGGTCCACGGAAACCACTGCTCGCCATCGTGTTCTGTTTTGGGCTATCCTTTCAATCTGCGTCCAGGTGTAGCCTGCTTTGCTCGCCTCGTCATCTACCGTCCTCCTCCAGCTGTTTCTGGGACGGCCTCGGCTCCTCTTCCCCTGTGGGTTCCATCTCAGTGCCTGCTTGGTGACATTGCAGTTTGTACAACATTCATTAAGTAACTGTTATCTTAAGACCCAGGCAAACGGACGCAACATATCGTAATATTGTTGCGCACAAAATAAAGCACATGTTTGACAGTTCTGTTGCAACACTTTAGATCAGGTTTTTAATGGTGTTTTTTTTCTTGCAACTTTATTGGATGTGGCATGACAAATTTACGGGAGAGCCTATACTGTTATGTGGAATTTGATCTACATATATTTGGTTGAAAATCGGTGTATCTGATTTTCTTTTCTGCTCCATTATTTTTTTTTATAGATTTTTAAGATTTAAAATGGCGTTTTAGGGCTTCGTTTGGATTAAAAATTCATAAAAAGTTAATGGAGCAAAAAAAAAGAAAAATCTGAGACACCATTTTTTGAGACCAATATATGTAGATCAAATTCCACATAAACATCATAATTGCAAACACAATGCTGACGTTGCTTATTATGGTCTATATGATCAAAACAAAATTCAAAATTACAATCTTCATTCAATAAGCTTTCAGAAAATATTGGGGTTACCATTGTTGGTTTGCACAGAATTTCACTTGGAACGAAAACACCAATTTTCCCTGATACCTTAAAGTTTGATATTTGAATCCCCTAAAACAAAAAAGGGATACTGGTGGATGTTGGATTACGCCAAAAGATAACATCTCATTTCATTTTGTTTAAGCGAGATAGAGATTTTTTCGGAAAAAAATATTTAGGCTGTTATTTTGTCTCTTCACTTGGTCGATCTCTTGTAGAAACCTGGACGAAAACGACATAAAAGGTGGATTTTACCTCCCCAAAAGCGCAGCAATTGTGTAAGTAGTTGTCATGTTCTACGCACATTATTTCTACCAACTTAAGTTATATCATTCGTTTCCCTGACTGTCTACCTCAAATATTAATCGGCAGTTATTCGGTAATTTTACAACATAGCGATGACTAAAGAAGCCTGCATACGAGAAGACATGTCGCAGAGCCATGCAGTAGCAACAAAAACAATTAGTAAACATATGAAAAATCTAATGGAGATCTATATCTTTGACATGTTACAACGAGAATTCCTCCGTGTGAACGAGCACATCACCCAGACCAAGTTTCCTGTAAAAAATGCTTTGGACGACAGTAATGAGAATGCCACAAACAAATGTTTAATGAACAGAAAAATGGTTCTACACATGCGCCTCGGTATATTTACGAAAAGCCTCCTGCAAAAAAAAAAACAACGTAAAACAACTAAATTTTGCTTGTTTTGGAGAAGGTAAACTGCCAAGATAACCTTTACGTGGCCTTTTTCTCGTATGACTAATTGGATCCCCTCTTTACATATTCAGCTTGAGCGAGTTTGTAAACCCTAGAGACACCAATACAATACAATACAATACAATACAATACAATACAATACGATACGATACGATACGATACGATACGATACGATACGATACGATACGATACGATACGATACGATACGATACGATACGATACGATACGATACGATACGATACGATACGATACGATACGATACGATACGATACGATACGATACGATACGATACGATACGATACGATACGATACGATACGATACGATACGATACGATACGATACGATACGATACAATACAATACAATACAATACAATACAATGCAATGCAATGCAATGCAATGCAATGCAATGCAATGCAATGCAATGCAATGCAATGCAATACAATACAATACAATACAATACAATACAATTTTAATGTCCATACGTGGGACGAGGTCTCCCTTAATGTCCGAGCCAGAGGCTCATGTATAAAACGTAGGATTTAAAATTAAAGTACACTAAAATACCGTATTTACTCTAATAAGCGCCGCCCCCGAATAAGCGCCACCCTCGAATAAGCGCCGCATTTCGGACAAAAAAGTTAATAAGCGCCGCCCCCGCATAAGCGCCGCAGTCCTGATACGGAGCTTATTCAAGGAAATCTGTTTAACTAGAAACAGAACTACAAAGTAACTCTTAAACAAACTTGGACATTTCTTTCCATCAAAAGCGACGTTCTGCAGTTCAGAGTGCTTGTTTTACCGCTCACCCATTAGTTTTTCTATGGAACATTTTTTCACTATGTAGTTCCGTGAATGTTGTGAAGGCTGCGATCTTTGCCAAGACAGCTAACGCCACTTTTCTCTTCAGCAAGAAACGACAATCAGGGGACGCTATGTTAATAAATGTAAAGGATTAGATTCTTTGTGGCGTCAAACTTTCTAATAAGCGCCGCCCTCAAATAAGCGCCGCCCTCGAATAAGCGCAGAACTGGAGGCGTAAAAAAATTAATAAGCGCCGCGGCGCTTATTCGAGTAAATACGGTATATGCTATTAAAAGTATATGTTGTGGTTTAATTTTATCCTTGGTTTAATTTTTTTTAAACCAGTTTGATTTTTATCTTCCTTTGTTTTAGACTATGTTAATGAATATGAGACAATGAAAAATAAAAATCAAACTGGTTTGAAAAATTTTGAACCAAATATAAAATTAAACCACAACATATATAAAATTTATCACACACATTAAAAATAGAATGGTTAAAAGAACAAAACTAACACCACCTCCCTCCACTTACCCCATACAGTATACCTTGGCATGTCCTTGCGACATGTCCCCTCGCGTTCGGGCGAGTTCTGTTTTCAATTAAAATTAGCTTTAGTGTCCTCCACCAATAAAATACGTTGCGCTTAAGTTTCTGACGACTTATGCTTCATCACATCACCTTTATTTCACCTTGGATTTACAATGGTAGCTGTATAGCTAATTTCTCCGAGAAAGAAAAGAAACTTACGTCTCATTTTACATAAAGCACTTCTAATGAGCTCATAACTGTGAACGCAGGCAGTTATTTGGCTATCGTTTATGTATAAGTTATTATTTCATTTTATTATTCACAGGAAAATGAAAGCAAATATGCTCTCTTTAGATGATTTGAAAGTCATTGCAGGGCAATCAAGAGAAATCATCATTTTGTAAGTATGCGTTTACAAGTTGCCGGATTATAATAGTCTAGTGGCATAAGCCCATGTCTAGTGGCCAAACCCAAAATTTTGCAAGTTGGCTTTAAAACTCATTTTGCGGCAGTCGCAAGGCCCTTCGTTTATCTCGTATGGTCGTACGGCTTTTTCCGGCCCTGTGAGATCTACTAGACGTACGGCCCTTATAAGGGAATTTGTTTTATATGGTTTCTCATGGAAATGGTGTGCAGGGCCGTACGAGTCATACATGATAATGCTCGTTATTTCTTATATAAGTCACTTCTTATCAATATTTTAAAGCTGATTGTAGCTGTTCATATCTTTTCAGAGATATTGCGGAAAATCCGATAGGACCTACCCTGACTTCAGACACCTTTCCTGGCTTTGATAAGATCGTTTCTTTGTAAGTTTTGTATGAGTTTTCAACTTTTTCTCATGACGCATAATGCACGACATTTTTAAAAACAATTATCCTACGAAACCACTTTTTTCTTTCTTAAATTGTTGTCTGTGTTTTGCGCAGATGCGATAGTCTCGGCTTAAAGTTCTATTCGATTCTTTGTGACACTGGCCCGAGTGATAACTTTGGTTTTGGTTTTGCAGTACCAAGTTGTAAACATATTTGTCTGCTCTATCTTCCTTTTAACAAAGTTCGTATTTTATTAGAAACATGTCTAGCTGCGGTCTAAAGCACATTGAAAGTGGGATCTTCCGAAGGATGAAAAAGTTAACAAATATGTAAGTTTCCTACAAAAAGGCGGTTATATATTTTGTCCTCCTCCTTGCTTAGTAAGTCGATTTTTATTTTATTTTTTTATTTTTTATTTTTGCTTGTGTTTTATTTTGCAGTGATCTCGGTTTCAACATGCTGACCCACATAGAGGCAGGCACCTTTGAAGGACTGTCTGATAATCTTATGACTTTGTAAGTTACTTGGTATTAATTTAATTTAATTTAATTAAAGGAAATTCGGCATAATAGATCAACATTTAAACTGTCCGGATCGAAACTTCTGAGATCGGTCGTATAAGACAAGAATACTACTACAGGGCGAAGACGTTGGTGTACAAGTGGTGTTCCGCCGTTGCGCGTGGCGCCATACTTCCCTGGGGGATGACATCATTGATAAGAGGGATACAGGAGTGTAAGGGTGTTTATGACATGATTTATAATAACCGTTATTAACCATGGGTGGTAAAACTTCCCTTATCGGTAGATAGGAAAGATAAAATAAGAGTGGAAGATGTACCTATCTCACGTCTGATCATAAAAATTCGCAATGGAATTCGAATGTATCAGGACTATAAATTCATCTTATCAATTCAAATATTTACCCAGCAGAACAGATTTTTCGTTCAGAGAGATAATGGAATGAAGAAATGCGTTTTTAGTTATCGATCATTTAAGGACAGCAAATAGATTAAAACACAAGCTACATTTTTGTTGTTGTAACAAACGATTATTGTGCTGACTAAATTGTGATTATCCTTAACAAAAACTAGTGAGATTTGTTATCTGATTTTTTGTGCAATTTGGAATAAATAACCGTTTGTAAAGTGCTTATGAATGATTTCCACAGGTCCCTGAAAAACAACGCTCTTACAACAATAGCTGATGGAACATTTTCTCGTTTCAGTAAACTCAGCATTTTGTAAGTCATGTTTCAAACTACAGATATTTTAAAAATATTTATGGACTAACTAACTACACGCACTTTGATTGATCAAACTGTTTAAAAACCTATGTTCTAAATAAAACAGCTACAGTATAACGCGCGAAACAAAGATTTCAGAAATTCTGTCTAACCGGAAGAAGATTATGAGCCCAATTTGGCCGAAATAGTTTTTCTGCATATTTTTCTTAACATGTTTAGACCAGTCACGCGCGAGAAAAATATTTGATTCATTATGAAGTAGGTTATTCGTAACCACATAACCACATTTCTACATGTACAAAAAGGTAACATTTTGTTCCTTGATATGTTTATTTCAGGAAACTCAGAAACAACATTTTAAAATCTCTAC